>NW_024535154.1:0-39922 GCF_016097555.1 Gigantopelta aegis
AAAGTTTAAATATTGCTTACATGGACCCCTTTGATGGACTAATAATTTATTTTAATAGTGGGCAAAAAGTGGTCGTGGTCCTAAGAGTGAATAACCAACAGTTTAGCAATACCAGTCAAGGAACATTTTTGGTAGAAAGTTTTTTGGGGTGCTAATTCATGGAGGAGGGAGGTACGAGGACTTTAAATGTCTTTAAATTAGCAGTTTGAATTGTTTCTATTGTCAGTATATTTGGGTTAAAGGAATAGTAAGCTTATGTGTAGTTTTTGTTTATTGAATTAATGATTGAGTGTTGGCATTAACTTTCCACAGATACTCTCAAGCCTCTAATTTACTGATTACTTTTTGAAGAAGTGAAAGGACAATTGAATGTAGGACCCATAGATAGTCTATAGCCCACTATGTAGAGACTTAGTATTTGGGATAATAAAACTTTCTTTTTTAAACAAAAACCGAGAAGAATCCACCAAAAAATATGACAATTTTATATAAAAAGTATAAATGTTTGGAACATACAAGCACATGGAGAACCACCAAAAAACAAACTAGTTTTAACAGTCTACACCACAATTATAATGATCCAAAAAAGGTGATATTTAGTAAGATACATCAACACCACAACAACATTAAATCAAATTGAATATTGAACACAAAACACACTATAATATTTCTAACACCTCTCCAATAGACAATGAACACTGTACATTGGAAAAATGCATTATGATATATGCAATTGTACAGTATTGTATTTGAAGGTCTGAATGTTCACAAATCTATTCATTCTCTCTTTCACCTTGTGAATTGTATTGGTAGCGGTAATGGCACAGTTATTACATTCTCTGCAATGTGGCAGTCTTCCACAATGACAAGTTTACCAAAAACAAAAATATGAAATGACTGATTCAACTGTAACCATGGGTTAGTAATCTTATCTAGTGAAATATGACATTTCTTTCATTCCTTAGATTTGACAACCTTTGAAAGTCAACCATCTCTTACCATAATATTAACAGCAAGCATTACTACTAGCAACAATATTGGTGCTACTTATCATTCTATCATCCATCAGATGGCCCAGAGTAACTGGATGATATATACTGTGTCATCATCAAAGATGACTGTTTTAGTTAATAACAAAAAAAACACTGTAACTAGCACTGTTGATCCCACTATGAACAAGGTTGCAGGTACTTGTCACATCATGAATATATTTTGATTGTATAATTTACACAATTAGAATATATTCATGAAGTGACAAATATTAATATAAATATTAGTGTTACGATTTGGTCTTTTCTACACAGGTAATTTTAATGTTATTGTCATTGCTTGTGCAACAAGTGTGTTCAGGACTATCCTTTGTGCAATAATCAGTATGGTGATCTGTCTTTTACATTGGAAATGTAAATTAGCAAGGAGAACTATCCCTAAATCAGAGACATTTCAGATGACTGAAAACTCAGTGTACATGTACATGCAAGAAATTGATATGAAGCAGAATTCGCATATGACTACATACATAAAGATGTCAATATTAATTAAGTCTAGTCATACATGATCAGTTTAAAGTAGTAATTTTTCTGACTTCACGTTTGACTTAATATTAGAAACCAACTGTATGTGGTCTCTGTATATGCAATTAATGTCTAACTTATAAAATGTTAAAACATCATAAATTAAAATGGTATTAGAAGACTTGTTCCAAGAATCCAAGAATCTACAATAGATACATGCAGTTACATCAGATAGAGTATTAATACGAGTAATTGTCAACACACTGAAAATATTAGGTACAAAGTTATAGCAGTGGGGATTGTCCAAATTAATTGGTACATTTAAATGCATTGTACATATGCTAAAAAAACTGAATATAGATAATATGAATAGCAATATTTTACATAACAATAATACCTATAATTAATGACTTAGTCATATAAGTGTAGCTAATTTTTTTTGTAAGTGGTTAACCTTTCTAAACATGGAGTAATTAACTGTGCAAATAGTCATAGATCTAATATTATATCTTTTACTATTGCTTGGAAAGCACAGGTATGTTATACACAGTACATTATAAACTTTTACATATATAATTGCAGGATTCATTCTATTACCCAGGCATTACCTATTTTAAAATTCATGCAATTTGAGCAATATATAACTGTTCTATGATGACAAAGGACACAATGATTAACTTGACATACAATTGGTCAGATGGACTAGATAGTATAAATATTAGTGTTATTTCTGTCATAGAGTTGGACCAAGTGTACCTTTTGTTAAAATGCTAGAAATTCAAAATGGAAATGCTAACCTCAGGTAAAGTCTTTACATTGCAATATAAATGTATGCTTTAACTGATCCTATTTTAGACTATAGTCATTCATCATCTTATCCAGTAAAATAACATTTACATAATAGCAGCAATAGCTCTAACAACATTATTATGCTGCATATTATAGTTATACTCGGTGAAATTATCCATGTCTATTTGCTAAGGGCAATGATATGGTATGCAGGACAACAAAATATCGGGTCAGTATAGGTGACACATTGATATTTAACTGAGTAATAATTTTTTAAAAACAACTGATTTAATAAATATGTAAAATAAACTGAGTAATTAAGTGGGTGTAGCAAAATAAGCACAACTTATATATTATGGGGCGGGGGGGGGGCTCAAATGTAACCTGATATTTATTATTACCATGTCGAAAAAAATTATAATGAATTAAATATGTTACATGTGAATAACTTGAATCAATAACAGTATAACAATCAGGTAAACAGTTTTAAAATTGTCCAAAATGCTTCATCCTTTCATCATTTCTCTTCACAAACCTTGGCTATTGAAAGTAAGTCTACATTATCGGTGTAGTCCTTGTGTATATGCAAAAGTAAACTATTGTTTTAAGCGGCTTTGAGTCATTGAAGAACGCAAGTAAATGTAAAATAAGTACTTATATCACAAAACTTCTCAGGTTTCTTCTGCGTAGCTTGCTTGGTAAATTTTAAAAATCGAGATTACAAAATGCCCATGCATGACAAGTATCCATGACCACCTTGCCTCAAAGGGTTAAATAATTGGCTCATGTCTTGATTAGATAAGCTCGATTTGGAACGGAGCTATGGTACCTACTATTTACTAATTAGTATCAGATTCAGTTCACTATTTGAAGGGGGTTGAATTCGATGGATACACCATTTGCTGTACTTGTAGATTATAAACTAACTCAGAAACAAACTCAGCCTTTGTAATTGATAATTCACTAAAACCATTATTATATTAGATCAGAAAACTTTGTTAAAATAAAGAAGTTATTAAAATGAATTGATATCATTAATTATTTAAATGACATATAAATGAAGTAAGTATCTGCTAAGTATAAATGAGATAATTATATTTAATTAAGTTGAAGATCTATACATAAACAGGTTGACCTGATCCAGTAGTTCAAACTCATTGTATGATGGTTGATGAGAGTGGACCATTAAATTATATTATTGTTATTAGACCCATTTCTGCTATTATTGAAAATGTTTTTACTATTGGATGGCCGTGTCAAAGGAGGGTCAGTATAAACATAATTTTTTTTGCAATGTTGAGACCTACTTGAGTTTGGATTTCCATTTTGAATTTCTAATATTTTAACAAAAGGTGAACTTGGTCCAATTCTATTGACAGAAGTAACACTATGACTAGATCGAGTGTACTCTTTTGCTATTAGTATGAAACATCTATCACACAATTTAATTGTAATAAATTATTTAAGGTAGAAATATCTGAAATTTTTTTCAGCTTTTTTTAATGCCAATCATGTTGAGATACTTGTTCTAATAATTGATCATGCTTTTAAAAAATTTTTAAACCCTAGTACTTTGCAGAAATGTAGTTTGATTCCTTAATATCTGCAATGCTTTGGAGACGTCAAATAATAATATTAAACCTAGAGGGCTGAATTTTTTGAAAATTAAAGATGAAGTCAATTACTACAATTATACGGATGGATTTATTTCTATAAAAATATTTGAATTTTGACAAAGCTATAAACCTTGCTTATTACTTTAATCACTATTATTATACGTTATACAAATCATACAAAGAAACGATTCAGTAAAAGTACTAACAGTCGATCGTTTTCATTCTTGAACTTGTCAGCAGGTTGTTACATTATCCACAGAATCAAAATGACAACAACCGTATCTAACAGTGCAAAAGTCGCCATCTTGATAATGAATAATCGATTTTCATTAATTAAAGGCAATGAATACACTTAGTGTCAGGTTATTGATAAGTGACTTTAGCGGGGTTAAATAAGATGTATTAATTATTATTACTATTATTATTATTGTTTGTTATTAATTGTTGTTATGTAAACTTGAGACAAAGCTTGCATCTGACAATGTTGGACTATAACCTCGTGAAAAATTTTCTTGAATAACCAGATCAGTCCAGTCACAATAAACTATACAATACAAATCAACTAAATTAATTCTAAATAATGTACATCAAATTATTTAAGATCTATATATAGTCTCATTCTCATGTAGGTCTGGAATGGTATCTGGACTAGTGTGAGTGTACTCTTTTGGTATTAGTATGAAACATCTATCACAAATTTATTGTCATATTTCAAACGGAAAAAGATTATTTAAAGTCATCATAAGTATTTTAATATTATGTAGAAATTTACCTTCAAAGAATAAGAAGCAAGGAAGAGATATTCTAATATCAACTACCACTAACTACAAGTAAATGAAACACATAAAAACAATTGATAGACATGATAATTAATACTAATGATTGTTTATAGAACAGCTTAATTAACCATATCTATTCTTTGTGGACTATAATATACATGTACATACCTTATGTGTGTTACCATTTGAAGTATTGAACAATGGATAAGAGTAGTGAACTTCCATCATAATATCATAAGCTGTGTTTACTTGCCACGCCCAGTTTATTAATATTACTTTTACTGTGCATTTAAGAAATTATTTCAAATTGTATTAGTCAATTTAAATTACAATGTATCACCTACACTCCTATATAGTTGGTTATCTAGCTTTAGACTTTAAACTATTAAAAATATTATATACAATATGAAAGCCCTATTGTTGCTATTATTGAAAATGTTATTGTTACTGGATAAGATGATGAATGGCCATGATCTAAAGAGGATCATTACAAATATGCATTTTTCCAATGTTAAAACTTTACCTGAATTAGCATTTCCATTTTGAATTTCTAGTGTTTTTATTAACAGGTGAACTTAGTCCAATTCTGTTAACAGTAATAACACTAATATTGATACTATCTAGTCCATCTGAACAACTGTATGTCCAGTTAATCATTGTCTCATTTGTCATCATAGAACTGCTATTGTTCAAAATTGGAAGAAATTTCAAAATGAGTAATGCTTGGGTAATAAGATGAGTTCTGCAATTATATAATGTATTAGTCATAATGTATTGTATATTACATACATTTGCTGCCCAAGCAATTGTAAAAGACACATTGTTATCACTACTTGAACATTCAATTATATGTGGTGTAAACGTAACATCAGTGACTTGAATTGGAACTATTTTGAAAATAACTTAATAATGGTATTTCATTCATGACCACTTACCATCAAATATTAAAATATTGGTTCACTCCAACTGCTCATCATATTTCCAAGTTTGGAGGCTATACTGAAGATGTATTTCTTTTTAATCATTAAGTTTGTAATTATAAATGATTTGTCACCATTATAAATTACCAATTTCATTCTTCTTATCAAATGTAATGACATATTGCAGTAAGCATTCATTTGCTGAAGCAACGATCCCAAGAAACATGTAGAGATGTAGTATTGATGACATTGGTTTGAACATATTCTGGTTTAGGTGGATCTATAACTGACAAGAAACAATTGTGACAGCATTAAAAATACGCATAGTCATCACAACATAGGTGTGTAAGATTGCATATTTTGAGTTTACATGACAGGCTACATATTGCATAATATTGGTAGTGTCAATTGATCCGAAGGAAGTCCATACCTGGTTGCATATTAACTGATCCTCACCACATAAACTAAATGTATCGAAGCATACATTTCATCTCACAGTCATTTCTATCCTGTCATTTGTAGTGTTTTGGATTGGTACTAGCTATAGCATGTGTTAAATAAGTAATCTCAAACTTCCTGCTGAACACATAGACACTACCTATAACGTTATAAAACACACAGTCTGGTCCAGAATTTTCAGAAATTTTAGCACTTGTCAAGTGCTTAAAAAATTCTTTTGATCGATGTAGAGATGCCACCAGAAGCATCTCAACAGTATAGAAATGGCAGTATATATAATATAGCTACATAATGGAATTTCAGAGTTACATATATGTTTTTAACCTTGTGTTGTATGTTGCCATATTTCTCATATTGCTACTATCATAACATTAATCTTGATTTTGTGGCTGGGTATATAAAGTAGGGGACTTTTGTTCTACTATTCTATCACATGTGCATGGTGTCATTATTAAATATGCTTCAAAACTACATGGTATGAACACAGAAGTTATGGTGCAATTATAGAGATCCATGACTTTTTCAGGAATTTTTATTACTTGTTTGTACTTTCTTATAAATTAATATATGATCAAGGAAATTGTGGGTGTGTTATCATTTATACAGATCATTTAAACTAACCAGCAACTATTAACCAGGAGAAACTTCTCTCTCTTAACAAGCGGTTTCCCCTTACAATTAACATGAGTGAAACAAGATCAAGCACTATTCACACAGGGGAGCACTTAACTAATTCTCAGCTGTACTCAATATAAAGTCTCAAAAGAGGATGAAAAAAACATTCTCCAGTATACTTCCTCATACATGTATAATAACTAAAATGGCGACTTTCAACACTTAAGATAAGACTTCTAAAAGCAGCTACCTAATGTAAAATTATAACTTTCCAATGATGTAAAAGTACCTTCTATCTTTGAATTTACTGTGGTATAACAGAAATTAGATTGCTTAATTATATAACAAACTTAAAATGATGGCAAATGTCCCAAACAGCAAAATTGGCACGATACGACAAACGTTCTTTTACTTCGGAAAATAATTTAATATTAAATTCCGGGATCAAAGAAATCACGTGTCTATTTTCACGAACCGTGTCCGTGCCATGGTCATTTATATTTTATCATCCCATTCGATCGACGATTAACTAAACGTAGCGTTATGTCATTTCTACTTAGGCATTGCTATAATTCTTGTCTGATAACTGTTACAGAAAAATTAATGCACAACTTCATAATTCTTTACGTGCTTACTTTCATTTGTTGAATTTAATAGAATGTCAAGTGTACTAGCATTTCCACATCCAACACAACTGCATATGACCACACCAACTTTATACATCTCAGAATAATGTAAATGTGTTATAGTAATAGTGTTGGTACTACTGCATTCACCAGTTTGACATAATCCTCCATTAGGATGTGGAACAATGGTAAGTCTACCCAATATTATATCCCCCTCCTTGTAACCCAGGTGGGTTAGGGTTGATCCATTTTAATTTGACTGTGCTGCATGTAGATGAAACTTTTTGGAAGTTTCCAGGAAGTCCTGGCTTTCCTATATATGTATACAAAAGAATACAAAACAATAATTATATATAATTTATGTCGTGAGCAGTTTACCTGCTAGATTTGCAATGCAAGAGCCTTGAGGAAAAAGGCTGGGTGAACACATATGACTTTCATTTTCTCTTCAATATTTAATATTGTTATGACTGAGTAATAGTAAGTTGAACTTTTGACAAGAAGCTGAGCTTTACAAATATTGTTGCATGCAGGATGATCTTCTTGGTTGGATACATGTACAAAACACTTCTGCTCATCTTCACGACTGTTGTCAAACATGATTTGACATTCAATTTCTTCCAATATCACTCTCCATAGCAAACGGATAGTACTAGAATCGTTAGACGTTTTGATAACAGAGCAGTTCAGATTGAAAGTATCATTTGGGCAGAGAGATCTTGTAGAATTACAATCACCAACATTAACGTGGTATTCTCCTGATACACAGGCTAGTCCTGCTAATAAATTATATATTATCGATAAAAATTTGACAGTTATAAACTTACCGTTAAAGATCAAAAGCAAAAATAACATCTTTAATCGCGTACGATATTTCTTTACCTCTTTAATAAAGAATTTTTATTAGGAAGCACCTATAAATAGCCCGGGAGGAAGTTATGCATAGCCATTGTCTATGTTTAGGATAGTCTCGTACCTATAGACCTACTCGCAAGGTTTGGTCTGGGGGGGGGGGGGGACTTTGTTTTCCCATGTAATGAATGCGGCGCGAGTGTTGGTATGCAATTAGAGATATTGTGAAATATGAAATCATTCAATTTAAGTAGTGTGAAAGCGTATGCATGGCTACTCTTCAAGAAATCTGCTACTCCTGCTGCTCTGACTTAAGCAGTAAACCCAAAGATCGTGTTATTATAGAAAGAAAAACAATGAATACTGCTGTCTATACTCCATAGTTTGTAAATGCGCTAAGCAATGAGAAAACTTGAAATGCAACCAGAGAAGCTTCACCAAAAGTAGACAACTATTTTGTAATTTTTGTTTATCTTTGAGAGTAAATCCAAATTCTTTATCAACTTCATCGATTTTAAAGACAATGTTTGCAGTAGACACACTTCAACACTTCAATTTAATGATTTCATATTTCACACTACCTCTAATTGCATACCAACCCCCCGCGCCACATCCTTAATGGGAACAAAAGTCAACTCGTGTGACCAGACCTACTTTCGCTTGCGAGTAGGTCTGGGGATGTTTTGGGAGTGAGAATCAGTTAAATCGAATTATGAACTTCCTGTCGACCTGTATAAACAAAGTTACATGCGCACAAAACTACGACAACTGTTGCAATGTTGCACTTGTGCGTAGGAGTATTTCTTTTATTGCAATCAACAAGTAAGTTAATTGCATCTAACCGACTATATAATATTGGTCCTTGTGTAGATATAGATTGCCAATTCACGAATGTTACTTGCCAAACTCAGCCATCATGTTCTGACACTCCTATTGAATTTTACTGTCAGGTTTCTGGAATGTACTTACACTGGTCCGTAATATCTATGGATCTAGATTTTATATCTGGACTTTATTTTTACATCTCTTGACATTGGAAGAAATATAACTGTTAGCCAAAAACAATTTCATGCAGCCCTCATTGATGCACAAAGCACTTCTTACCTTTCTAAGCTCACATTTACATCTGATATTTCACTAACAACAAAAGTTGCATGTGCTAGTCACTACGATGAAAATTTTCCCAAAAACATGCACTTCTTATTATACGGTAAGTATTTAATGCATAAGCCTTACATTCTTTATGATTCTTTGACATCATACATGCAGCTCCTCCAGATTCCACCTAATACTATCTCTGTACAATTTCTATCAAAACATACTTCTGTTCTTCAATGGAAAAACCTCCATTTTCTGAACTAACAATCACTAAATATGAAACTTGATGTGAATCCAATTCCAATGGAGGTTCTTGTTCAAATGGCACATGCTCTACTGTTGACACACAATAATGTTACACATTTGTTGTATAACTGCATTGAGTATACATTTTCTGTCACTGCATTCAATTGTGCTGGAGCTAGCCCTCCTTTTAAGGTCAATAGAGGTTATATAAATCAATATATACCTAAGCCCAAAATCTAGTTGTCAATATTATCAATGTCACATCTTTGAGGTGTCTTGGTCAATTGAAGATAATTGCTATTTACAATATACTGTTTATTATGTAGTAGTGATTCTCACTACTCTGCAAGAGTTCTGACACATCCATTATCATTACAAATTTGGTGAGGGAAGGACATACAACTTTAGTGTAGCTTCTACATTTTGGAAATAGATAAGTAATTGAGTGAACCAGTTATTACTTCTTTAAATGGTATATAATTAAGTTTGTTCAGATTCTATCATATGCATGCTGTTATTTATACAATGTAGTTCCATTGAAAGTCACCAACTTAACAGTCCTGCCAACTGTATTTGATTGTAGTTCACAAAATGAATACGCAGCTACTTTCAACGTCACTTGGATATCCCATGGTATAAGTAGTTATGCTTTAAATATACCTCATGCAAAGATTTAAATATCTCTTCAATTTTTTGCAGATCCGCCACATTCTCCAAGTGTTTCGCATTTCAAAATTCTTTGCAATCTGAATTATTGTCCTATTTTTACAAGGAGTACAATAATTAAGTTGGTATATAATTGTTCAAACAGATTAGACCATATAAATATTACTGTTACCTCATTTAACAAGTTGGAGAAGCTTACCAATCTCAGAGAAATAATAAAAGTTCAAAACAAGGAATTCAAATGATAATTCAGGTAAAATTACCATTACAAAATTCTAGTATATTCCTACACTATATAGGACTTTCAACAGTGGCGCTCAGCAGCACAGCAGTCACTGCATGTTTTAGTAATTATAATTATTATTATTTATAATTACTGTTATAATAACAATAAGATATCTATGTGTGAAGAAACGTCCAACTAAGAATAATGTAGAATTACAACATTTCTTTACACAGAATTAAATATTACATACATGATGTATAGATAGATAGATAGCTGAACAAGATTATATTTGTAAAAAATTTCTAATATTATTTCGATGGTAGTGAATGTTTATTGTTGTTGAGAGACAGTGTTTCTCTAAACATATGAAGACTTGAGAGTTGGTAAAACGATCAAAGACGTCTTTCAAAAGCTTCGAAAGTCTTTTCTGAGGCGATATTTATTTCTGGAAGCGTTAATTACGCCAGTTCGTGAAACCTTAATGCCCAGATTTGCAGCCGAATTCACTACGATTTTGGAACAAATGGCATTCCATAACAAACACCTATCGTTTCAGACTCACCCTACCATAAAAAATAATATAGGCCAAAAAGTGTAGAAGACATATACAAAAATGATACATGCACACAATTCCATTAACAATTCTTTTACATAGCATTGCAATAAAAATTGTTGTTCAGCAGGTTTCTAGAAAGATTATACTGAGAGACTGACTAGTTATCTAATAAGTATCATAAAATTAACTGGTTAAGTATTAAGTTGTACAGATTATGTAACAACAATAGTGACAACTTTTGAAGTTAATTGAAAGAATCTCAGTCAATTGGATCTTTCAGAACTAAGTTTCATTTATAAACTGCCTAGCTATAGGGTTATTTAGTTATTTCCTACTTCCAATGTAGTCATACACTGAGATTATGCTTCATATCAATTCCTCGCATATACTCATACACTGTGTTTTCTATCATCTGAATGTTTCTGGAATAGGTACTGTTCCCTTTTCTTTGTGCTTCCAGTGCATCAGACAAATTACTATTGTGACTATTACCACCGTCGGATCCAGAGTGCAGAAATAGGGGGTGCACAGAATGCACGAGTAGCTTGCGGCTATATTTAATAAAATATCATAATTTATTATTCATAGCACACCCCTAATTATAAGGTTTTGGTTGCTATGACTATACTTAAAGTAATTATTATATAACCACATGGTGTGACTTGATGATTGACAATGAACATTATTATAGAATAAAGCCTGTGCACACCAGGCCCCCCTAGATCCGCCAGTGACTATTGCACAAATAATGATTATCATACTTGTTGTGCAAATTATGATTATAACATTTATTATAGTATTACCTGTATATAAAAATAGAGAGACCATGTCATTAATTGTGTGATGTTTTATTTCAAGATCCTAAATTCATATTTTTAGTTAATATAACAATATTAGTGGTCTTTCCTAAAATGATCATGTTTGATAATGATGCTGTATATGGTTTTGAATAAACCAAATCATCTGATGCAATTAAAGATTTTTTTATTTATTGAGGAGGAGAAACACTGCCAGTCATTATGTTTGTTGTTGATATTATTGAAATAGATTGTTAATTTTTAAAAGTTGTCAAATCTAAGAAAAAAACATTACATGTAACTGAACAAGATATCTAACCCACAGATATACTTGAAAGAGTCCAATACATTTGTGTTTAGCAACTTGTCATTGAGGAAGACAGCCATATAACAGTGATAGTGATAACTGTCCATTACCAATGCAATTTACAGCAAAAAAAGAGAACAAATAGATTTGCGAAACATTCAAATCCTCAAATATAATACTTGTACTGCAGTTTCCATTGATGCAATATTTATTGTCAATTGAGGGATTTGTTTGAAGATTGTAATAATTAACAAAACTACCAACTGGTGCATCCACACAAGCTCAATTACCCAATTGTTTACTTCTTCAAAATATGTAATTACAGAAAATTAGATGGCATTGAAGGAGTATCTATGAGAATAGAAAACAATCTCAGTTTTAGCATATATACTTAATAATCTTAGTACTTTCTGTTGTGATGTGGATAAATGTGTCATGCATTTTTAGTGATAATATATCAAACCTGTTGTTATGTTTAGCGGACATATACTTGAAATATGTTATCACCTATATCCATACTATAACCTGACTGACCAAAAAGGACTCTTGCATTAGAAACTTTAGCTTTGAACTGAGTATTGCCAACCTGTTGTGTTAGTAGTTCAGATGTGTATGGACCACAGACAATCACTGTACCGACTATGTCAGATGAAGTGGAAAATATGTCATTCATATCCATCAAGACCCATATGAGGGCAATGTATTTAACTTGGCATATCAAACTTATTGTTATGTGTGGGACAAAACTCATTAGAAAGTCCACAATCAAAGTTAATAACTTCAGCTAAAATACCTACATCATAAATTGATATGAAAGTCATTAAGTTTTTGACTGTTTACATACTTCTAAACAGAAGAGCTTTTATAATAATGATGAGCAATCTCTTCCATCTATCCATATCCAACAAAGGAAGAATTTGTGTGAAGACTATGTAACACTAATCATTCATATATAAATCAGTGAAATAGCTATCTAAGTAAGTATGACTTAGATATATTATATATTCCCTAGTCTGATCAATTTAGGGCTTAGCATGTTTACATGTATCATAGTCACAGACTAAGTATAGGCTGTTTTTCATTCATAGCCTGCCTAACTTATAATAACTGAAATATATGATATAACTTATATATAATTATATATATATATATATATATATATATGACAACATACATACATACATACATACATACCTGTATTGAGAACTACAAACATATTTTTTTTTAAATAATTAAGTAACATATCTGCTGACTTTATGGCTTAGTTCTTGTTCTAATGATTAAATCTCTTTTCAATTGCAATGGTGGATATTCTACCCTAATGCATTATCACCATTGCTACTATATTACAAACAAATTATTTTAGTGAAAAAAATCTTATAAACTTATATGTGATACCTATAAAAATGACAAATGACATTTGACTCATTATTCATATAATCCTGTATTCATAAAGTGTGATTTACAATGTGCATTGCAATGGTAATGTTAATCATATTGTTTGAGTCAGGAAATCAATACTAGCACTGAAAGTCATTCCAACAACAAATCAATTGATCAGAGAAGAGATGTGCTCTCTAAACTACTGAAGGCAAAATTGGACTCCAATTCTACTTTGTAATTTCATATTCTGCTTTGAAGTTTTCCCAAAATATTCCAATTCCATTATATTTTTTATCCTTTGATGGAATATTTAACAACTAAAATCATATAGCCCAACTCTAACTGGAAACTTTGTTACTTCACATCAATTCTAAAAAGACAGCTTGCAGTGCTTGCACTCCATGTTTCACCTCATTGATCATGAAAATAGAATTGAAATTGGAATGTCTGCCTTCCGCCTTCTGTACTAAACTGATTTGTATCAATTTTTGCTGCTGCCTATATTAATTAGCCACTTGCAAATTTAATTTAATCTACACAATACAAAACAATTAAAACTTAATTGAGTATTTTACAATGACAAAGAGCCTGCACAGTCATTCCCAGAATTGAATCACAGGCTATATAAAATAAGTGTGAGATAGATATATACCTTTCACATAGAACCGAATAAGTTCAAATTAATGTCTAATAGTTAACCATCATACTTGAAAACTGAAAGTTGCTTGTATTTGTGCTTATTTTTTGTTGACTTTTGCCTGCATAGATTGTGTTCTAGTACATCTAACTTTGTTGGTGGTCTATGCCACGTTTGGGACACACATCAATGTGATGAATAATACACGAATGAAACTATGAATGTACCAGTTATCTTTAAAAAGGATTGTTTACACATTTCATCATTCAATGAAACCAATATTCATAAATTATTGGATTTAATAAAAAGATTCATACAGAGGCTTACGTTGTTAGAGTATTATTTCCTAAAATGGTCATGTTTGACACTATATTTAACCCAATTATATATTACCTGATACAATCAATTCGATTTGTATGGCCCACATTTATTTTTTAAACATTGGTATTAAGGCCTAGTTAGAAGCTTTGACTGTTTTAAAACAGCTCGATGGTTTTGAAGTAGATTGATACCTTTGAAACAGGCTGGCTAGCCCTATTAAAAGTAATACTTTTGTGTAAGCTTCTAGGATTATGCATACAGAGTTGACAAGAAAGCAGTTAGCATTATAAAACAATCAGCTACTCTATTGTTAAAGCTTTGATAATAGCTATAAACAAAGCCATAAAGCAATCAAAATTATAGTCAAAACACTGCATATATTTCTCTCAGGGACCCATTAGCATTGCAAGCGATTGCTCATGAACCCTGGGTCTCTTGTTCTTGCGATTGCTTATAATTAAAATGTCAAATCTTGTTCTTAGAGACTGAGTATCATTAAAACCTTTCCAAATGCATTGAGTTGGTTTAAAAGAGAGTCAGGCCAGCTTTAATAAATGGACTGATGATGGACCATAGTAGTTCTTTATATACAATATAAAGTGCCTATACCAGTGCAGAACCATTCCAATATACACAGACTATTGTAACAGCAACTGTGATACTGAGGTAAATAATAACTCTCAGCATTTCCATTGCATTGTTTTTAATCAACTTACGATTGATGTAAGTAAAACGTAGCTTTAGTATAAGGGGACTGCTATTGGACTAAGTAAGGGCATCATTTTACCAGCACAGTTTGTTAGATCAGAATACTCTACTCAGCTGTATAATCCCACTATTGAAGAAAAATCACTGTGAATAGACAATTTCCTCTAAATACTATCAAACAACATACCTTATGTTCAGCTTCCATTCAAATTTCGAGCACAAAAATTAATATGACACGCCCCAAAGCTAGTGTTAAATATTTGAGATTAACATTTTGGATGATAATTGACCTATTTGTACCAACTATTTGAAGAATTGTTCTCACTTTGTCTACTCTGTTTTATTTCATTTTACTTACACAACTATCCTAAACCCTAGTGATATAGTAGGGAAAATGAGAGTAGGTGAAATGAATGTTGATGACTTGAAAAGTACTCATTTGAGTAGTAGTTTGGGATGGTGTGTAATATAATATAAAAATAAATTTCTACTCTGATATCTAAGCATACTTTATGTCTCTGCCTTAGAGTTAATTTTATGCATAAAGGTTAAAGATATATGTTCACAATTGATGACCACTTTATTTTTATATATATTAATGGCATAAAAATAATTGTGCAATTTAAATAAAGTAGAATAGTGATTTATTTTAAACACAAAACACTACTGACTATAACCTTTGATTTATTATTATAATTGTATATCAAGTATTAAAATAAGACATTAACCATAAATTATAAATTTAAAATAACACACAATAAATAAACAATAGTAATAATGATTTGTCATTTAGAATTTTTACTAAATGATTTTTTTGCTATCATGATTTTCTTCTTCACTTTCTGTGTCCACTACTATTTAATGAAAAACGATGACCCTTTCCTAATGCTTTGTTCAATCTCCTCCTCATGTGCCTCTGTTAATGGATATGACTGTACAATCTGATCTGTACTTCTAAACAATAGATTAGCCTAAGATGAGGAAGAAATAGATGATGGGTGGATGGATAGATAGATATGTTGAATAGATGATGGATGGATGGACAAATAAATGGATGTTATAATATGGATGATTAGTCTAGTGAACTACCCCTCCTTCTTATTGACTATCGTTATGGATGGGCAGAGAAAAGTCTAGAAGCCTCAGTGTAGGATGTGGGGCAGTATCATAAAGACTGTCCACACAATTAAGATATTATTATTGTATATTATCATTTGAAAATTGTGGATAATAACTTCAAAGTTTGTATATCTGTTTTAAAAGACATCAACAGATTACAATTATGTGGCAACTATAATATAAATTATTATCATTATGTTAATTTTGTGGTAAATTTTCTAGGAGCTATAAGCTTAGTTTGTTCTAACTCCACCTTCATCCATCAAATTATCAAAAAGGGGAGGGCTAGTTACTTAACGAATGAATGAATTAACAGTCATGGTAACAATTTTTATGATAACATTTGCTCACATACATCTCCCTTCCATTACTAGACATCTTACTTTAATTGTTCTCCAGTTTAATCTTTGGAGTGCTTGTTTATCCAGAGCTATAGCAAAAGCAATCAACACTCCTTATATGGTAAAAATATGCTATACTACTAAAATGTACATTGTATAATGTAATATACCTGTTAATGGAGATGATGTTACATGAAGTACGAACAGACTAAGATAGGCTGTGTCAGTAGCTGTGAATACTATCCTAGGAGAGAGAAAAGAGAGAGAGAGAGAGAAGAATTAGATATTGTTTAAGGATATAAGCAGTACCTTGTTCAGTAGTGGAAAATATTGAATAATAAGATAGATCACAGGATACCATAGTAATGTTTTGATTTCTCCCTTCAACAATAACTAACAATATTATTAACATCACTGTGTGTGGGCGCTAGCGAGGGTTACTGTAGTCTGTCCAGTGTGTGTGTGTGTGTGTTACCCAGGCAAATACTTTGAACTGCTTTAACTCTCGCAAATACAGCACTGGTAGCCACCAAACTATAAGCTTTAAAAGTCTGAAAAACCTTTGAAAAAAAGCACAGCTTTCAGAAAAGACTTGAGATTCATAAAATCTCCTGCATACAAAAAGGGCTTATGACATTTTCCAATTTATTAAAGTGAGAATTTTTGCAAAAATACTTCTTTGGAAGTTATGACAGTTTTACTAACTTTTTGGCAGTTATCTTTGTCTTTACATTGAGCACGAAATAAAAATACTATCAGCATAGCTGTCCATTGGAGAATGACTACTTTTTTTTTACTAAGAAGTGGAAAGTATTTGGACCTTTTGTCAATTAGAGTGCAAAGTACCCAGTAGACGCACTAAAAGGCAAAATTTTTTCCCTTTGATTGAAGAGAAATGCTGAGTCATCAATAATCATCTTAGGCATCATGTGAGATTATGTCACTTGAAAAGAAGCTGGATAAGACCACAGCGAGGTTAAGCACTTTGTGCATTTCATATTATATTATTTAATTCAAGCAATATATTGTGGGGAAGAATTGTTTTGCAAATCATAAGTACATTACACCACATACTCTTTGACTTGGACATGAGGATCAAATACCTTTGCATTTTTCAACCTGTAAAGAGATAGAAGAAGGAATCATCATTAGGATGGACAATGAAATAGACAAATGAATGGAAGTACATACAATGAACTCACTTGTAGTCTCACTTTAATCACAATAAAAAGATATATTAAAACAATGTACCAATAAGTAAATATAGAGAATATACCATCTAAATAGATGAAAAATGACAGACTTTATCACTATAATTAACACCAGGAGCATATGAAGAAGGAAAAGGAACATTATTTCTATTGTACTGTGTTTCATGTTAAATTCACAAGAAATAATATTTTTCAACATACTTGAAGTTTGAAGTACTTGAACAATCACAAGCAGATTTTGTAGCATCTTAAATACATATTTTTGATTTCATGCTGAATTTGTGTACTCAGACTGTTTCATTTCTCCTCTTGCTTTCTCATTGCTACCATTTATTTTATGATATATTATTAGAACAATACAATAACAATAATATATTATTAAATTTTTTAACTTAAGACACTTACACAACAACTGTAATATTCTACCTGTAGTAAAAGTGGTATAATTATCATACTTTGCTCTGATCCAACTGACAAATAGAGAGATATTCAATAACCACATGATATATTGACTATTAATTACAGACTTACCACCATGCTCCTGGTGGTCCATAGACTTCAAATGTAAAAGGTACCCAAACAAAGAGGATAGGAAAACAAAAGAAATGACAAAATATCACTAGTATGAGAGAGAGAGAGAGAGAGAGAAGAGAGAGAGATTGTGTGTGTGCGTGTTTATGATATAATAAATTAACTTACATTTCATATTTAGATGTATATACTTTGGCCATATATTTTTTCACATAAGATTTAATGTGATACCAAAAGTTGACAATAACACAGACCAGTTCTTAACAAGATACATAATCATTAACACCTATTAATTGTATCTAACTAAATTTAACAATTTAAAACTTAGTATTTTTACTATGTACATGGATTTATTTAATGAATTTACAAGTCACACACACTTAACTCACTACAATTTTATCAATTTTACAGTACTGTTAAATTTTGTTTTAATTACTACATTAAATAGGAGGTTTATAGTAATTCAAATTAATAATACCAAGAGGTAACTACTATTATATATTATTACTATCAATAACAATTTAACCAGAAATAGAGTAATAGAATCCTATAAAGTACAAAAACAAGATTTGTTTATATTGTCTGGTTCATAGTCAACACTACCCCTATATAAGAGAAGGAGACAAATAACTATCAATACTATGACAATGTGTGTCTTTTATCATTATAAAATAACACATATTTGAAATAAAGACAACTCCACACTTGCAGCATATATATTTGTATATACTATTGTGTAAACACACCAGTAATGTGAAGTAGTTTGACAATTACTTATATCTCTTCTACTTACACTTTATCATTGATAAATCACTTACCAGTAAGTATGACACTGAATTAATCAATGAGGCTATACTCAGATATAGGATTAGTCTCTATAAAGAGATAACTACATATTTTATGTTTTGTTGTCATAGCACGTGATGTTCAAAATCTAGGTAAAAAAACTTGTATTTCTTGAATACCACATCAGTCCAATCACAAATAACTACACAATACAAATTAATTGTAATAGTGTACAAAAAATATTTAAAATCTATATATAGTTTCATTCTCATTGTAGGTCTGGAATGGACTAGGTGACGAGTTGTACTCTTTCCATATTAGTATGAAGACATCTATACAAAAGTCTAATGTGTCATATTTCAAACGGAAAGATTATTTAAAGTCAATTTAAGTATTTTAATATTATGTAGAAATTTACCTTCCAGAAATGAGAAACAAGCACCAGTATACTGTAATATCACTACCACCAACTACAGAGTAAATGAAACACATACAAACTGATAGAAATGATAAATCAAAATAATACATTGTGATTAAAGGTCAGTTGGATTAACTATAACATCCAAGACTCAAGTTTATTGTAGAGTATAATAGTATACATACATACTCATATATGTCACCACCCATTTGAAGTATTGAACAAAGGACAAGGATAGCAATGAACTTCCACCATACTGTGATAAGCTGTGGTTTATTTTAAGCCACACCCACCATAATACTCATTTCCTCTCACACTTTGATTTGATATTAAAAATAAACCAAAATACTAGCAATGATACTTTTAAAAGTTTATATAATACAAACCACCCACTGTAATTTATCTATATATTTATTATTTTTAGTATTGTATATAATACAACATTGTTATCTCTCTGTTCCTTCTAACAACTTCTTGTCATTAATTGGATGATTACCCAATGTATCTTCCTCTCTTCGTCTTAAGTTTTTGTTCAAAGTGTTTCCTCAAACAACAACTCGTAACTTTAAATCTTCATCTCTTACTCTTTTATAACATACCAACGCGAGCAAAGATGAAAATATTAAACCAACGATAGCAAGCACTCCGAGAATTAAAGTCAACCAACTTGTACAGGACAACTTGAAGGGTCCTTCAATAGGTCTGTATTTAAATATTAGTGATCTTAATGATATCCACTATATCAATACATAAAGATCGCATAAACCAGAACAGAACAATTATACACCTTTCATACAAACGGTGCTTACCACAAGGATTCAAAGATCACAGATGAATGACAATACATCAGCAACACAGCAAATAATGATGGTATTAGGATTATCCAGTAGCTAAAGTTAATTGAAAAGGGAATCACCTGTTCCCCATACGAATAACAAGGAACTGTGTCTTCAGTGAATAGCCTACAAGAAAGTCAAATAGGAAAGTGAAGTTGTTGCAAGAATAATACTGATACGTTGCACAGCCTATACCTCTAAGGGATTATAAGGAATATTCAAGTTTTGGAAATAGCGGTAGAAGTATCAACTCAACTCAAATAAAGAATAGGCTAAAAGTGCTACATCGTCTCCAAGAAAAAAGTACAATGAATCCTTTGAATTTTGTCTCTCCCCCTTTAAATTGAGATACAAAATCCTATATTCCATTTGTTTACCCCGATCTGAGGGCCATAAAAACCAAAGAGGCAGCACACAAAATAACTAAAATTCTCAAAAATGCTCTTCACATTTTTCAACAGCTTCATGTGAAAAAGGACCCCCAAACCTAGTTTTTGCAAATCGATACGTTTTTGGTAATTTCATCTTCCCAGTATGTCAGTGCACTGCGATTCTCGGGGTATTTTATATGCCAAGTGTATTTGAGAACGCCAAATAAAATTTTGTAAGATTATTTTTATGATACATTCAAATTTTGACTCAAATTGAAATGAAAAAACAAAGACAAAGTGTAGGTATAAAACACAAGCTACACACTTACAGCTAAATTGCTATACTAAATAAGATTCGGTAGAAACCTCAACAAAAAAATTGGATTACCACTACAAATAAAGCCCAGACATGCCAGATGAATAAAAGCTCGTATCTTTACACGAGTAGCACAAATCATTTTGATCAATAACCGTATGCTAATACATTAGCATAGAAAAAATGACAATGAAATATTAATACAGAACAAAAGCCATACTGGAGTCCATAATTTTCCATGGAGGATACTTTACCACATGAAGCGTACTGAAACAACCCGCCAACATTGCCAACAAAGTTCCAGCCCATCCGTCCATAGACTCAACCGAATAGCAGATCCTCGACCAATTTTGGATCAGCGGCCCAGCCCGGGGGAGGCAATTGGAATCATGAAATAAATAATATTTCGACCTAAATTAGAACGCTTAAGCTTTTTCATTTCTTTCAGGAGCAGGAGACCAACATGATTTATCATGGCAGGAGGTGATGAAATGTCACGTACAAATAGTCAAGCCATGACTGTACATATACTATAGTTGAGTATGAGGACGAGGAGAATAGGAGGTAAGTAAGAGTTCTGTCTTTAAGCTCTTTGTATATTTTTTTCCATACAAATCTGGAGAAGCAAAGACGAGATTTGTATTATCAAGAGACAAAGGAACGTCTTGTTGTTCCTTTTGTAATTCTACTGGCGGAGCATGATGATCACTTTACTTCGATTACTAAATCTGCTAAGTATTAGACTGCAGCCTAACACCCGTGTATGAAGGTGTGGCCATTCTGTAATAATGATAAAAGTTCGACTGAAAGGTTATATTGACAAGTAGTATTTCCTTTGTAATTCTATAGTAGAACTTCACTGACCTTTATTTTCTTTTGATAAACTAAGTGTTACTTTTTACTCCTTGTCCCTACTGGTCTCATACAGATTGAATGTCCCTTTTGGCCCACCAAACCAAATGATGTTACACTACACATGTATTGGCTGAATATTAAATTCAAATTGTTAGAGACAAGATTGTTCTTGAGTGCATGTGAGGATTAACTTTAATAAATATCTATTGAAAAATTACAATTTGTGACCTTACACTACAGTACATGTACATCACAATATACATTTAAATTAAAATAAATAATTTGTCAAAATAAAATAATAACTACAAATAACACAACAAAATAAAAAGAAAAATTAACTCAATAATAATTATTTTATTTTATTTTCACTAATCATGTACACAATAGGATATTATTATACCAGCTGTTTAATATTAATATATAAAATTGAAGCTCTTCAGTAGATGATGAAAATCCATGAATAAGGAAATATATATTATATTATGAATAGACTTAAATAATTCGTACCTACTCGCCCACCTCCTACCCTTTACATGTGTCTCTTCTTTGTAATTTTGTTTGTTATCTGTTTTTCTCCATTTTCTTCAAATACATTCGTAGCTTCCTTGTTGTTTACAGATTCCTGAAAGAAACAAAAAATATACATAACATGTCATATATCCGTAGTTATGTACAAACATGGTACAAGTTATTTGTTCAAACGAAAATATAAAAAAAAAAAAAAAAAAAAAACAAAAAAAAAAAAAAAGAAAAAAAAAAGGAAAAAAAAAAAAAAAAAAAAAAAAAAAAAAAAAAAAAAAAACAAACTATCTATTACTAAATTATGTTTTTGTTATATAAAATTCTGAGCAAGAAACACTTGATCAAATAATTTATTGCAATACCAAATCCATGAGGATGCATCAACTCTAAGTAATACGCCCATGCTAAAAGATCATGTCATTACATATCTATGTACATGTCATTCTATGCACATACTTATAGATATTCTAACCTTTTCCATCTATCTTCTAACAACTTCTCCACTTTCACTTTTTAAATTCACCAACAGGCTCACTCTGACCACATGACTACACGTAAGACAATAGTAACCCCCATATTACAATAGCAGTGTGTCTCTATACTGTTATATAGTACATGTATAAGAAGTAAAAAAACTTTATATTATATTTATATTAACTTTATATTATAATAACATTATAAATAGCGAAGTGTCTATGTGAACTTTGATATTGTATTGTATTGGGAAGTAGGGAAAACTCTTGTTGTAACGTGAGAGAAATAACAAAATTTGGAAGATTTTTTAAATTTAACAAAATGCTGAAACCGTACATACACTAGTAACCATAGTAACTATTTAATTGTATTATACATTGTTGTTACATAAATTTGAGGCAAAGCTTGCATCTGAATAATGTTTGCACTATAACTTCATTGAAGATTTTTTTCTTAAGATTCAGTCCAATCACAATACACTATACAATACCAATCAACTAAATTACTTCTAAATATGTACTAAAATTATTTACTATCTATATATCGTCCTCATTCTCATGTAGGGGAGGATCTGAATGGTGACAAGTGAGAGCTGTACTCTTTTGCTATTTAGTATGAGACCTCTATCACAAATTTAATTGTCCATATTTTCAAGGGAAAAGATCATTTACCGTCATCATAAGTACTTTAATATTATGTAGAAATTTACCTTCCAAAATTAGAAGCAGGGAACAGATACTCTAAGATCAAACTACTACTAACTACACAGTAAAGAAACACATGTAACAATTGATAGAACATGATAAATTATATACGATGATGTTTATTAGGACCAGCTTAATTAACCATGATCTATTCTTTGTGGAGTACAATAGTATATTAAACATACCTTATGTTGTGTCAACCGTTGGAATATAGTTGAACAAGGATAAACGTCCACCATAATGTTGTTTACTCGCCACGCCAGTTTATAATTACTTTTTTAGTGTGCAATTAATAAATCATATTTAAAATATATTTGTCATTTAAATTACAATGAAAAAAAATCACTTATACTTCCAATATACTTGGTTTATCTAGCTTTAGACTTTTAAATCACTGTCTTTTATTTAGTTTTAGTAATGCTATTATAACTATCTAACAATATTATACACAATATTATATTACCATTATTCATAACCCCTTAACCTCAATTTTAAAGTAACTTCATTACTAATCATATTTCCAAGTTTGGGAGCTATCCTTGAAGTTGTATTCTATTTTTATAATTGTGTGTTGTATAATATTATATTAGGTATGCCTATAAGTCCAGCCAGGAAGTTTTGAGATTACCTATTTAATAGATACTGGTACCAATCCAACCCTACCAATGACAGAATAGAATAATTGTGTGATAAATGTATGCTTTGATGCATTTAGTAAGGATCGTTAAATATATAACAGTGGTATGAACTTTCTGCTGGCCCAGATTGAACACTATTCAAATTAACCCAATATGCAGCCTGTTGATGTAAACCCACATATGCAATGCCTAATTTACCAGGCCTTATACTGTAATGATCATATTTTAAATGCTTTCACACCCATCGCTTCTTATATGAGTTATAGATCCACCCAAACCGCAAATTTTCCAACTGATGTCATATACGTAAATTTCTTGGATCCTTGGCTATCAGACAAGAATGCATACTAGCAATAAACTCATTACATATTGTTTGATAAATTTGGGACCACTAAAGTTGTTTTACAAACTAACTCCAATGATTAAAAATATCTCTTAATTTATTGCGGATCTACTATTATTATTATCCTCAATTTAACCAATATATAACTTGATAATCTAGTGCTATGTGTTGTGACATGGCTGCACAGTTTCCTGCACTTTAAATGATAATAATGTTAAACCTCTATGTGTGAGTGAACCACTTTGTACAGATGCTATCACCTCCATCCATTTTCCAACAATCAGATTGAGCAAGAAGGACTCTTCTGCCAAAAATGTTTGTTAGTATTTCAGCTAGTATCATGCACCACAGAGAACATTGTACCAACTATATTCCAATTGCCTGAAGTGAAAATATATATGGGTCCATATCCATCAAGTCACCATCTGCGGCCATAAATTTCAACCTTGGCATATCAACACATTGTTATCGTTGGGACAAGCTTATTACAACCTCCAACAGTCATAGTTAACAACTTCAGCTGAAATACCCCTCCCCCCCCCGGAATGCACAAATTGATATGAAAGTCATTTATTGTTAATGTACTGCTAACAGAAGAGCTTTAATCCTAATGATAAGCAATCTGTTCCTCTCACCATAATCCAAGTATGCATATGGAGGACTTTAAAAGGAAAATATGCATTATTCAGCTCAACCCAACAATTTGTGTGCAATCAAGACTATGTACACTGCGTAAATCATACATAAGATCAATCACTCAATCGCTATCAAGTAAATACAACTTAGATATATATGCCATAGTCCTATCATTTTTAGGGTTTAGCAATGTACATCTATCCATAGTTTTACAGACAGACCTATAGGATAGCTCTTTTCATTTCTAGCCCTACCTAACTTATATACGTGTGTATGTATATATATCTATCTCATATAATATATAATATATATCTATTATAATATCTGTGATTTAATGCTTAGTTACTACGCATCAAATTATAATAAAAAACTTTATGATCACCATCATCCTCAGCTCAGATTCAGGTGGTTTAATAAGACTTCACTGTCCTACTTGTTTTCACCGACTCAAACAACTGTTAACTGAAATACTGCTATTTATTTATTCAATTGAACCTCACGACTTGCATTATCCACCATTCCATAAATATCGTTTATGGTATTCTAAGAACTAATTTTTTATAATACTTTCCTTGACTTTTCCATTGATTGGTAGTTCACTGAGTACCTTTTCTAAAGATTGGTTTTTGAGCCTAATATATAGTTGTTAGTGGAATTGTTTTTTTTTTTCTTTTTTCAAGGCCAGAGAGACCAGCTATATTGTACAACCTGGAGGTGTTGTGAAGGTGTGGTCCTGGCTTCCAAACTGATATATAAATGTGCAAATTTGGTAGTTCCAAGAATAACACCGGTCTTCTTTGATATGGCAGCTGCAGTTACTGTTTACAACGGAACAACCACTCCAATAGACTCTAGACTACAATAAGCTAGCTAGATAGAATTCTAGCTCATTGCGCTAACAATCATCAACTATCCGGTCAGTCCCCCGCCTAAACTTCGGCCGAAAAAACACCGCTGCGATGACGTCACTGAAGACTTTGCATTAGTGGAAACTGCAGGCAAAATCATGTCTGTCGCATCTTATACACCATCCTTTATACCGCTGAAACTCAAATGAGTGTATCACGACACAACTTTAGTCTACAGGCAATTGTTAGACAAGTAGTTAGTCACCTACCTTTCTATACAATGGTGAGTTATAATAAAACTAATAATTCAGTATAGACATACTGAACCTTAGTCTAATTCCTCGTAATGTTGGTATCATGCCAGACTAGAAAGCTCTGAAAATGCAAGCCTGGTTACTTGTAGGGACTATACATCCAAAAGAGAAACAATAAGTTGAAGTACACTAAAAATCATAATAGCAGGAGCAGTAGCTGGAGCAGAACATTTATAGTTGGTACGTGATTTAATTTAAATTAACATAATTATAATAACCACATTAACACTAGGATGTCCATCAGAACGAGTTATGTTTTAGCTCAGTCCAGAAACAGGGATTTTTTAAAGTTATAACTACAACTGGTCTTAAAGTCTCTACAAGGGATGGACCTGCAACACTTATACCGAGACGTGATGTTCAACATAATTTTTTTCACGTCAAGAGGGTATTTTTGTTGAACAATATCCAACATCACTGGATCTGACACCACAAGCATTTTAAGAAGCGTTAGCTTTAGGACTGCCACTGGTTGTTTTATCATGTACCTATATCCTGTCCATTAGATGTAATTTAAAACAAGAATGCAGGACACAAAAACTTTGGTAATAAAATATATTCCTATACTTATGGTTTAATTTTTTTCTTCTTGGTTTTAGATGCTAAATATCAAGCTTTTCTAAAATCTTCATAAACTTGTTCGTGAGGAAGGCCTCGAAATTCTAATGAAAGGGGTTGTCTTCCTCTCTAATAGCTGTCCCAGTATATGTCTGTATTTTATGTTATTAATGAAGAACTTGAACACTTGTTCTCCTAATTTCTTTTTAATTCCATCTGCTAGTCATACATAACGTGGTTATATATGTATCAAATATCTAAGCTGTTATTTCTTATGACTTAGTTGAATCAATAAAAAAATACTTTGACAATACTAGTATTGTACATCACTATACCATATACTAATACATCAGTACATCACTATACCAGTATACTAATAAACAAATTACATTACTTTACACCAATAAATCTTATATGAATACCTATAAAATGACAAATGACATGATGATGGTGAGTCATTATTTCTACAATCATGTGTTTTATAAGTGTGTGTTACATGTGCATTGCTGTAACCTTCAACGATATTCACTAATAACAAAATTATTTCACAGACATAGAATTTTAAATACTATACATATAAATGACAAATGACAATGATGATCATATGATCATTATTCATACAATCCTGTATTTATACAGTGTGAGTTTACAATGTGCATTGCTGTACCTTCAACAATATTCATATAGTGAGTCAGCAGACTGGTGTCTTAGACATAAAAATTGTATTGTTTGGTCTAGTGTCATTTTTAATTAGTCATATTATCTGATGTAATTCAAGAAAAGTTTATAAATAATTCTAGGACATAACGCCTTCAACAAGTTCATTTGAATCAGATAATCAAAGTGAACACACCACAAAACCATCAATCAGGAAGAAATACATTTACTGATTTTTATCCTGGATTTTGTAATCTACATAAAAGTAATGACTACACTATCAGTGAACATGATATACTATAGACATGTAAATGGGGCCCAAAAAAATCATCATGTATCAAGTAACAACTTCCATTTGTATCCTTTGTTCCAGGTATTATAATGACTCAAATGAGGATAATAATACTGATGAAATACAGAATATGGTACAGACATGAGCTTTAGTAGTATACTACAAGAGAATGATTTGAATGTCCACCTGTAACTACACACTGCAGAGTAATAAAGAAGTTGGACATTGAGTGTTTGACAATACAAAAAGCCTAACACGTCAGTCCCAGAAGTAACTCACATATAAAATCTTCAAAGAGATAGTTTTATAACTTTTATACATACACCAAATAAGGTCAAAATAATGGTTTTAAGCGTTTAATATTAAAAGTGAAAGTTCATTATATTTCTGCTTATTTTTTGTTGAGGTTTTGCCTACATAGATTTGCATTTTAGTAACATCTCTCTCTGTGGATGGTCTATGCTGTGTTTGTGACACACATCAATGTTATGCAATAATACACAAAATGAATGTGACAAGTTAAGGATTATTCATGGGAATCCTATTAAAAAGATTTATAATATGAGTCCTCCCCTCACATTCTTAGTGTATTATATCTAAAATACGTCATGTTTTGAATCTTTGATGCCATATTTAACCTAATTATTAACATCCATGCAATGTAAATTTAAATTTGAGGGTCTTACTCATTGGTAATATTAATGAATACCTCCTCATGTGTATCTGTGAATGCATATGATTGTAGATATGCTGGATGGAGGGGTCAATCGATCGTCGATCATGAGAGAGAGAGAGAGAGAGAGAAGAGAGAGACGGAGCGAGAGAAGAGAGGAGAGGGTGTGAGGAGAAGAGAGAGAAAGAGAGAGAATGTCTGAATAGCAGCTACAGACCCAAATTTGGTATCAGCAGCCCAGCCATCAAATCATGAAATAAAATAATATTTCAACCTAAATTAAGAAGACTCTAAGCTTTTTTAACTCTTCAGGAGGAACAGAGACAACATGATGTTATCATCAGGCGGTGATGAAATAGTCACTTACAATATAGTAAGCCCTGACTGTACATATACTAATAGTTGAGTAATAGAGAACAAGACGAAATAGGAGGTTAAAGTAGAGTTCTGTCTTTAAGCTCTTGGTATAGTTTTCCATAAAGATCTGGAAAAGAAAGACAGGAATTTGTTATTATCAGAGACAAAGAACATCTTATTCATTTTGTGCCATGATGATTTTGCTTATCAAGTTGCAACCTAACAACCATGCATGAAGGTGGGCCATTATGTAATAATTATTAAAGTTCAACTGAAGTCTTATATTGACAAATTCCTTATAGTCAAAAATTACTGACCTTTTAATTTCCTATTGATAACTAAGTGTTACTCCATTGTCCTAGCTGGTCTCATACAGATTTATTACGCAACTTTTGCCCAGACAAACCTAATGATTGTTCCACTACATGATACTGCTGATATAAGTTCAATTGTTAGAGACAGAGTGACTGGATGATGACGATTAACTTTAAATAAATATTAAAAAATAAACAATTTGGACATTAACATACAGGTACATGTACATCACAATAATTTAAATTAAAATAATAATTTTGTCCAAAATAACTAAAAATAAAACACCTCACAAACAAATAAAAAGAAAATACTCAATAATATAATTATTATTTTCACTAATGATGTACACAAGGGATATTATTATACCAGCTATGTTATAATTATTATTAATAATAACAAATTAAGTCTTAAAGTAGATGAGAGAAATCAATGAATAAGAAATATATATTATATTATGAATAAAATTAATAAATTAGTACGCCCCACACCTCCTAACACTTTACTCTGTCTTCTTTGGTAGTCTGCTGTTATCTGTTGCGTCTTCTCCTCCATTTTCTTCAATACATTCGTAATTCCCTTGTTGTTTACAGATTCCTGAAAGAAGAACAAGAAAAAATTTACATAACATTTCAATATAAATGAATATAAGTAGTTATTTAACAAAACACACCGACAAATTATATTGTTTGTATCAACGATATACATCACTAAGATTATGTTTATATTGTTATAGAAAATTCTAAGCAAGAAACACTTGATCAAAATAATTTATGACAATAAAAAAATCCCATAGCGGATGCACCAGCTCTATTATTAGCCCATGATAAAAGATAATGTCATTACATGTTACATGTAATCGACACTATACATGTACATGTAATGAACATGAGTAGATGTACATGTACATGTCATTCTATGCACGTACATTATAGATATCTACACCTTTTTCCCATCTATCCTTCTAAACCCTCCACTTTCACTTTCAAATTACCAACAGGTCACTCTGTACAGACTACAGTAAGACCAATAGTAGAAATATTAAATAGAAATGGCCTATATTGTTATTTATAGTAACATGTAATAAGAGTAAAGAAAACTTTGTGTAAGTGACTAAGAAAATTTGAGGATTTTTAAAACCAAACAATGTTCAACAGTTATCTCTACTATAGTACCATAGTACCATTATTGTAATGATACAATTATGTTACTACACTTTGAGGCACAACTTGCAGCTCTGATAATGTTGGACTATTATCTCTTTGAGGATCACAGGATGGAGGAGGGCTATAGAGACCCTCAAGGACTCCAGACTCTCTCTGTTTAGTTTGACCCCACAGCCACACTTCTAGGACAAAGAGCGAGCACATGTAACAATAACACTAACTAATTATTAACTATATCCATTTTGTACATGTATTTGCTCTATACTAACACCTTAACATACTTTTTTTTAAAGCAACAAGTACATGTAACGTAACTGTACATACACGAGTCCATGTACATATCCCCATTAATTCCAATAAACACATATATGTACATAGACTACATATACCTGTCTCAGTATATTCCTAATAGATGTACATGTATAATGTAACTATACATGCTACTCGTCGGGTACTAGGGTACTTAAAACACTTTCTCATACTAATGTACATGTAACAATCTTACAGACAATAACTAGTACTGTGCTCCCATTACAGAATCAATGACCATGAGCGTCTATCAGACATAGGCTGATCAAATTGAATCGTTTCTCTGACTGACTCTTTTGGACTCTTCGATCGAGTAGTATCAGATATGTATTATGTAACATTCTTTTGGCCATAAATTCCTTGTGTTTTTAACAGTTTTGGGGTGGAATACTCCGGTGTGTGGTGTCCGTCTTCCTCAGCAAATACCATTGTGAGTATGGCTTCTTGTAGCCAGAGATGAGGTTTTACAGGGAGAGGTTAGTGTTCTATTGTTGTGGAGAGAGAAGGGAGAAGTAACTAAACTGGAGTCCCACGTGATCTGAAATATTTATTTTCGACTCATCATCACCCTTCACTTCTGTAATAGAGAGAAAATCAAAATTATACAAATACAATTAGAGTTGATTTCTCACACACAAAATACAATTTATCTAATTAATATTACATTCTGGTCAAATACTACATGTAATAAACTATCTATTACAAAATATATTATCCAAGTGGGATGGTCCTTCTACTAGGAGTAATTTTGGAACATGATGAAAGTGAAAGCTGTCTGGTTTACTTCGCTCAGTTTGGTGTAGTAGGTCCAGCTGGTCCAACTGAGGACTTCATTGGACTACACGGTTGACTTTTAGTTCGCTAGCCTTAAAAGATCGAGGCAGTGTTTGAGTGTATGCTTTGAGTTCCAGAGTTGGGTACGAGCTCTGACAACATTGCAGATATCTTCTCTTCATTAAACAGATTCTTGAGATTATCTTCTTCAAAACTGTTTCCAAGACTTCATCAAGTACTTTGTTGGTGAGTCTTCACCACTGGCTTGTGGAGTAAGTTGACTAGTTTCATCACCCATTGTTGTATCAGGCACGAGAGTTCAAGAGGAGGTGGAGTAGGGATCACTTTTTGCGAAAAGGTTGTCTAACTTGAGCATTTCTATGGAAAGGAACTTCAATAAGTGGGCGATCTGTGGGGGGTAGACTCTCTCCCCTCTCTCTCTCAATCACAGGTTCATTGTCGAGAATTTCAGTTGCATCCCAAGACAATGGTCGATTGACCATGCGTTTGTGAGAGTACTTGATTTTTCAATTTTTATGCACATGTAACATAGGATGTTGGTCTTGTCCAACTGTGATAGGAACGTGATGAGAACTCTTTCTTGAGGGACGTCCTCTGTGGAGCATTAGAATACTGTGAGAAACGCTTAGTCAGTTCTTGGACTTGACCAATTTGAGGCATTGTCTCTGAACTTTTTCTCTCCCAGAGCTCCTGGAGTTGGAGGTTTTCTCCCAATAACGACAGTGGTGAGGCCATATATCGTCTATCAGGTATATGAGTGCTCTGAGTGAACATGAGTGTTCATATAGGGAGAGGACACTTCAATGTGATGATTCTTCTGCTTGTGGTGTCCAGGAATACCGCATCTCCACCTGATTCTCCATCTTCACCATAATGGTCCATGATATTGTTAGCTAATTGTAGCACACTTTGTCGAATTGCTTTAGGCTGATACCTAGTGAGAGAGATATTATATTTTACACAAACATGCAATAAATTAGTTTACCTTTATCTGGAATAACTTTTTCCTGAGGTTGACACTACTAGGACTTACTGGACCTGTTGTTGAAGTTGTACTCTTTGCTGAGGGTGAGCCTGGTTGACTGGTCCGTGAACCATAACTTATTAGACGATCATAGATGTTCTCATCATCCTAGGAAGAACAAAATGAAGGGACAAACCATTAGTTAATATAAAAAACACATGTTAATCATACTTGGTAAGGGTCGATAACTTGTAAGTGATCTGGGCGTGATTTTTTCCTGTAGTGTGAAAATCATTGTTGTACCTTTTGGATGTGAGCATTAGTGCTGTTGTTAACAATGTTGTCATTTGTCCCAAGGCAGTGAAGAGGTGGAGGGGGGAACGTTTATAAGATCTGTAGAGTGAACAAGAAAAGAGTAACACATCCCACATTTACATGTACATATTCACTGTACATGTACAAATCCATGTATATTTCTACATGTCATTCTTTTCCTGATTACTATCAGTAGGTTCAATATAACGTCTCCTAATATTTGTGGACGACTTGACCGACACCCTCCCAATCGATATTACTTCTTTGAATGCGTGGTCTATTAATAAAGACATCAAAATACATATCAATTCTATGTAAGTTTAATGTGAAAACTAAAGTACTTAATAATAGATAGTGGTCTAGTTAGTTGAGGCTTTCACTGAAGTAGCAATATTGAGTATGGGTATTAAAACATGGGAGAAGGAGGGACCCAAGGTACGCAATCTTTCGCCAGATACATTGTAATAGTATTACATTTTAAGAAATAAACTTTACCTTTCAAGTTTAGGCATAGGTGGAATGACAAAGCTCTGACAATAGATCTGTTCTTATCATGTAACAATTTTCTATCTCATGAGGTGAATTACAACAGATAAGTTTATCTTCAACCTGTAAGACTCTAGCACCTCGCTGTAGACCTCTCATCTTAGCTAGTCCATCTACTTTGACTACAGTAATCTTGATCAATGGTAAATCCTAAAAGTCCAGATATAAACACTACGACCCAAACTCCAAAAGAATAGCCTTGGAGAGAGAGGGGGGAGGGAGGGAGGAGAGAGAGAGAGATCATATTAGTATCAAATAAAATCTTGTTATTATTACACAACATTAGTTATAGTACATACACTGTAATGTGAATTTCTCTTACTTTCTTGGCTTGTGAGAGAGCCATCAATCTCTTAGTAAAGTCTTGAAATCCTCATCAGTGTCATGACATTCAAGACTAATACAAAAACCTTGATCATAAAATAAATTTAACCTAAAAGAAAGGACAACCAAAAGGAAGTCAAAAGTAGGAAGATATTAGCCATCAAGAGAGATAATTATAGTTAAATAATACAAAGAATGGCAGTATTTGATAATAAGCTTTACTAAGTATACAGAATATAATATTAAATACAATTATAATAGTACCTGCTTCTGTCTTGTGAAACCAGTAATATCTCGTGTTGGATGTGCAACAAAGCACCTAATATATACAAATAATAATAATAAATATATGCCCCAGTCATTAATTTATCATATTGTATTTTAGTGTATTTGTTGTAAAATAATAACAATTAATCAATTTATGACAGGGGTTACTGACCTTACTACTGTCAATAATAGTAAGGACATCAGGAGCTAAGCAGAGTGTACACTCGAGGGAGAAAATCATGTTTCCTCAGAAAATGGTAGAGGCTAAAATAGAGAGAGAGAACAAAACAATTAATCAAGCCTCCATATCACACATGATAATGTACTAAGTCACATGATAGTCACATGACTTACTTTCCAGTGTCTCTTATAAATAGAGACATTCCACGTAATTGCTCCAGGAGTGAATAAAGAGGACTAACTAAAGCAACACGATCTCGTTTTACGACTAAACAAGACGACCTACAATAGCATCAATATAAGTAATTTTTACCTAAGAAATATTATTCTAACTAGTGGCTATGTGATAAACAAATCAATAATATTAACCTAGAGTAAGATTACATAGTAGAAGAAATACCAGAGAATTAAGGACATAGAATAATATGAAGTTGAATAATTAGAAAGTACTTTACAATGTAATAAAAACTGCAAGACTGAATGGAATCTAGTTGTTATCAAAATTACATGATCTCTGGTAGCACGCACTATAGCAATGTATTGTCCATTAACTCATACAAACAATGGAGTAATGTTGTTTGTAGTATATTACCTAAGCTCCTCCTCCAGCCTGATCTATAGAGATAGATGTGGCAGCATCTTTACAGAGATCACTAAGATATTGTTTACGAGTTCTTGTGGCCATTGCATACAGCTTGTCACTATGTAGAGCAGCATACAGGCATGATTACTGTGTGAGTGTGTGTGTGTGTGTGTGTGTGTGTGAGAGAGAGAGACAGAGACAGAGAGGGAGGGAGAGAAAGTATATTACTTGTTTCATTCTCATGTACAATACATATTAAAATACTGTCTGTAGTAGACAGTACTACTCACATTTAGCAAGGATAAAGTTTCTGAATTTTTCACTTTTCTGAAATGTTCCAGTTTCTGGAATGGGTGGACCAAAATAAGGAACATCATTACTACGAGAGACAGCCACTCTGAAAACAAGAAGATCACTAACTAAAACAACACAACATAAACAATTATATTACTTACTTATATTCTGTGAAGTCAGTGTTTGGGTTATGACTCTAACAACAATGAAAATATGTTGAAAATGAGAACGGATTGATTTGGGAGAGAAAGGCTCAGATCCAGGCTCTTGAAAAATCAAAGTCACTATGTCATTACCAATGTGACGTTTTCGTAATAGCTAGAGAGAATTTTATATATTATAGATATGTATTTAACTATCTGCAATAATCTATCTTCCCTCTATCCATTCATCCATTCATACCTGTTTTGCTTGTTAGCTGGTGTGAAAGGTAGTAGTGTCGATATATGAAACATCACTTCAGAGTTTTCATATTCAGTGAACACACTATATTCTCCAGTTGTATCAGCTAAAACTAAACAATATAATAAATACACACATAGACCTCATTACAGTACAATATCATATACATACAAGATAGTACATGTATGATTTTTGTTAGTACACCAATCTAATCAAATTTCATTAATTGTCAAAAAATAAACCAAGTAGCTAGCAGTAAACTATCGATTAAAGAGGTTATTATATTACAACTCAATATCCCTTGAGACAAAGTTAAATATACTCGTGAAACATAGTCACATAATGTAGGCAGCTGTGGGTATATATCATGTGATAGTGTTTACTAAGAAATAAAGTTAAAAGTACAACTATCCACATACCACACAAACACACACACTATATTATAATATATACATGTATATTATCAATTGGTTAGTTGAACTTACTTTTATTATCCAATTGCGCTCTGTATTTGTTAAATCCTTTCATTTTCACTTGTCTCCAATCAATTCAAGAAATTCATCAAATGTGGACTGCCCCGCTCTGAGAAATAAATAAAAGTGATAACATAAAAGCTAAATTAAACTCTAAACATTTATTTAATAGATAGTACAACCACACTCTATTGATTACAATAATGAGACTTATTACTGAGTAATCTCCTTTATAAATTAAAATAAATATGAGCTCAATATTATCACTAAAAATGACAATCTCTTTAATGATTGTAAAGAGTAAGCCCCTAGTAATTATACTCACCATTATTATACCACTCCTCTTCATTAGTTTGTCCAGCTTTACAATAGAGTACACCAACTTTATATCTGTTGTTGAGGTTCCTGTTCTCAAGAACGCATTAACTCCTTCTGTGTCTAGATATGAAAGGTCAAGTGAAGATATATTCAATCACACTCATCCAATATATGTAACATGTATTAGTGTACATGTACATGTACAGTAAATGTACATTATGTTTGAATGGATTGTGTTAAATAATAATTTCTGAATTATGCAATCTGTGTTTAGATAACGAAAGGTTCAAGTGAACTTAGTGAAGATATATTCATTATACAATCCAAACACAAGTATCATGCATTACAGTACATGTACATGTATTGTAAATGTACATTATGTTTGAATGGATTGAATGAAATAATAAATTTCGGGAATTATGCAACTTGTCGTGAGAATAATTAGTAACAATGTAGCATTAATTTCATTCTACAAACATTAACTAATAATCTTTTAATATTAGTCTAAAATGAACTATATATTATACTGACAAAATGAAGTCAATTCAAAGTAGATAATAATATAACAGTAAATAAAACGATGTAACCCAATAATCTGAATAATCAAGGAGACCACCATTACATCATACGTAAACAATGATGAAATATTTCCATTTTTAATTTCCTTATTATTACATGTATATGTACATGTAAATGCATGCCAAGTCAGTTGACACTTGACATAGTTGTCTTAAGGAGCAATACCCCTCAATAATATGATATTAATTGAAAACAGAAATATATATGTATATGTATATATATGTAATGCAATGCAATGATGTTACATGTATATTGTAGGTTTAGCCTGTTTTTCATGTATTGTTAATCAAATCATACCTTTCATCATATTTAGCAAGTTTAAGTGTCGTATTCTGTAGCTACTCCTTGAGTTATATAATCAATAACAACACGAGAGGAATACCTCTATTAGACCCCGCTCTTATAGAGGATGGTACTCTCTTCCAGAGAGTACCTCGCAATGTAGGAATCTAAGAATTAAGATATTGTTATATAGAACACACACATTAAGTGTAGCAATTACAACAAAAGTACGGACAATAGGACATGTATATATATGTAAAGATTAGCGAACTGTGAAGGATCATATAACATGAGTAAACGTTAATAGTAACTCTGGCTTTATCTGGTCGCAAGTATGTGATATAAAATACATTACATAAACCCAATTACTAATGTCTTATACATCACTAATACTGCATTATACATATATCATATAATGTGCATTACTAATTACTAGTTAACTTACTTCACTTGTTCTCAGTATAACTCTGTATTGATATTTGGCAGACATCCGTTCACTACTTGGTTGTCCATGAGCAAAATGATGAATGCATCAGGATGACTTTTCTCTCTTTAGAGATATGACAATGGGTCCTAAAACTTCATGAAAACCTACAAAATTTTGATGTTCTGTGTGTGTGTGTTGTGTGTGTGTGTGTGTGTGTTGTGTGTGTGTGTGTGTGTGGAGAGAGAGAGAGAGAGAGAGAGAAACTATAGTGAAATATAAAAATCAATAATGTTCAATGCTACATAAATAAATTACTTTTTTTTTTTTGTACATGTTTGTACATAAAAGATGGTGGCCACTATTATATTAATCGGGGTTTTGTAAATAACAATTATTTATTCACTAGAGCTACAAATGAACATTTTTACGGGGGGGTACAATAAATACACAAGAGCTTTGTTAGTCACACTGGGTTATCTTGCCCAGCCATCTGGACTCACTACAAACATTACAATCCTCAGTGAAACTATAGTACTACAGTAAGTTAAGTCAATGATCTTTTATACATGAACTTACTCATTCTACATACTAAATATATGTTTATTATAAGACATAACAAGTCTAGAGGCTATTTACATGTACCAGCTGTTGCATTTGCATCAGTTTAGTCACCACTAACACAATGGTCAGATGACTCAACAACTATTTATGTGTGACCTATGTTTAATGGTATTGACTCAAAGCAAAGGACATGAACATAAACACCTTAATTCTTTGGATCACCTGCCCAGCCAATGTGAAGAAAGAAATGGAGTAAGAGATGTTGTGGTTTGATCGGGAAAAGTCCATTTACTACAAAATGCTTCAACTATAACTTTAATTTATTTAACAATACCACACAAAACAAACATTACATCTAGTATATGTGGTCAGAGATGTCTGTTCTTTTAAGAGCTATCACATCTATGACTATAAATTCTACATACCTAGAGTCAAGATAAACTTACAACATCATAATACATTATTAACTACTATATAAACAAACCAACTATTGTAATAATAACTAGACTTCTCTCGTAAACACATAATCCCATAGAAATGTACAATTGTTAATCACCAATACATGTACATGAGTAGATATACATGTACATGTAGTCGTGTAAAACCATTTGAACATGTACATGTAGAATAATATACAAGTACAAGATAGGCTTTACAATACATACAATGTTATTGTATTGTCAGTAGATCTATATCGATAATAAGGAAAGGATTTAGTGATAACATCACCGTATATAGAAGTATTCATTGATCATATAGGTAATTCTATTATTTCAAATAGACGGGTAACATGACACTAATAACTGTTGATAAAACAATTACTATTTAAGAGAGGCAAGATCATTTATCACACAAAAAAAACAATAGCAGAAATACAAAACACAGAGCTACAAAACGGAACAACAACACATTAATATCACTAAAATAACTATTATAATTTACTTAAATACTACAAGCTAAGATGAAAGAGCTTCATTTCATATGTATGTGTATTGTAGGTGTGTAGTTATAAACAGTCTAAACTCTTCACATGCTCATCACAAAAACACACCTGCCCACATAGAGTCTGTTTGTTCTGGATAGTTAGAGTACAACTGTATACAGTAACTATGTTTGTGGTCAGAGGGTCGTTGATTACATACTATGATTGATAGTCAATAGAGTATAAATAAAAATATAGTACATATACATGTACAAGTACATGTATAGTGACATGTATATATATCATAATATTGGTGTTATGTCTAGTTGTCATAATAAAGATTCATTGAGGCTATATACAACATGTGCATGTACACGCAGTGTTGTCACTAGTGTTGGTCATATATGATCAATACAGGATAGATGTCCCCAAAAGGGTTCAATTGGTGAGAATGCCATCTCAAATTATCACAACAAATGTGGTATCAACATTGATTAAAAAGGCACACATGCAAAAACTACGCTAACTAATGGACAGCACAGCAAGTCACAGGGGATATTATGTTACTATATTACATCTATATCAGTTATATAGCAAATAGAATTAATCCATAACAAATACTGACATTGACAATGAAGCAATGTGGTGAACAATTTTCATCTGACTACCATATATGGTAAAAAAGAAAATAGCATTTTTATAAACAGAGTTGGAGTTATCCTCACACCCTATAGTTCTAGCCTATATATCAGTGTATTTATAAGATGGTATGTAGATTAATGTTAATTCTTATAGTAATAATATATACCTTCATGAGTTGATGGTGAGCATTAAAGTATAGAAGTATTTCAGATCATTGGATATTGTATTGGAACAATTGATATGAAGTGACTTTGAGTATTGTAAACCATAAATGATTTGGATGGATGGACAAACAAACAAATGATCACAGAACTGATTCCTCATAACTGTCATTTACACTTTCAAA
>NW_024535155.1:0-15689 GCF_016097555.1 Gigantopelta aegis
GAAACGATGGAATCCTCTGAGATTCCGTTGTTGACGTAATTCATAAAAAGTAGTTCCAATAATAACATTAGGTTTACCGAAAAAGTGCAGATTTCACGTTCACTTTCACGTGGTAGCATTTTAACCAATCCAGACGCCTATTACAAAACAGTAATTATAAAATGGAATTATTTCTCTTGATTTAGATTTAAGGCACTTAGGAAATTGCTCCAAGACTCTTGGGACATTAACATATGGTAAACACTGTCACTGGGGCTATCTTAAGGATCCCAGGACAGTAATGGTCTGCCAGTATTGGTCAGGTGTGTGTGATGTTATTAGTGCGACTGGGTGAAAGATAGTTCACTGGGAGAGAGAAAATATCTGGCAAGAGAGAAAGACGTTTGGGCTAAATCTCTCTCTCTCTCTCTCTCTCTCTCTCTCTCTCTCTCTCTCTCTCTCTCTCTCTCTCTCTCTCTCTCTCTCTCTCTCTATATATATATATATATATATATATATATATATATATATATATATGTTATTACCATGGCTATACAAATATAATCGAGATCGAACCTGTGTAGTGTGAGGGTGCTTTATGCACTCGGTCACCTAAATATTTAGACTTAACTTTTACTAATCAAAACAAATTATTTCTCCTTTTTTCAGCGAGCAGGATCATAATTTACTAATAGATTGTTCTGCGGCATTTCCAATATGTTGAATATCTAATTTGCTACTAAGATATATGCTAAAGGATATATCTGCAAATGGACTATAACCAGCTGCCCAATATCTTTGTTAAAGAAGCACATACTAATTGAAGCATTTTAAATAAAGACAATGCAAAGGACCACGGGAATAACGTATGGTTTTTAACGTTTAGAACTCTGGACTATGGTGCTAAGAAAAGTGCTAGTACGGAACAAGACAATAATGAAGAGACTATGCACAAAGAGGAGAATGGAGATGAGATCAAAGAAATCTGGGAATATAGTGTTGACAAGATGAGTGTTGGTTGTAATGTCATGCTGTCGGTTATTACATGTCACGAAAAAAGTGTGAAACGGGATACGTCTGTGAGAATGTCTTCAGAAGGTAAGAGGTGTATAGGTGAACGAGACGCCAATGTTGACAAAGGCAAACACAGCGAACGAAAGAAGAAAGGATAGAAACTATGAGAAAAAAAGTAATCTTCCTTAAAGTGAGAGCAGTGCCAGTAGCTTTAGAGAGGAAAGTTAACGTCGTAACTTCCATGAAATACTCTATTCTATTTTCACAAGTAACTTCCTCCACGAATTACTGTCCTCTGGTTTATCCAGTCGTAATTTCCTCCACGATGAACTGTCATCCGTTTTAACAATGTCGTAACTTTGAACGTAACATCCACCATTGAGTACTGCCATCTGTTTTAACAAGATCGTCTCTTCCACCATGAAGTACTGTCATTTGTTTTAACAAGATTGTCACTTCCACCATGAAGTACTGCCATCTGTTTTAACAAGATCGTCTTTTCCACCATGAAGTAGTGTCATCTGTTTTAACAAGATCGTCTTTTCCACCATGAAGTAGTGTCATCTGTTTTAACAAGATCGTCAGTTACACCATGAAGTACTGCCATCTGTTTTAACAAGATCGTCTCTTCCACCATGAAGTAGTGTCATCTGTTTTAACAAGATCGTCAATTCCACCATGAAGTACTGCCATCTGTTTTAACAAGATCGTCTCTTTCACCATGAAGTATTGTCATTTGTTTTAACAAGATCGTCAGTTCCGCCATGAAGTACTGTCATCTGTTTTAACAAGATCGTCACTTCCACCATGGAGTACTGTCATCTGTTTTTGACAAAATTGTCGCTTACACCATGAAGTACTGTCATCTGTTTTAACAAGATCGTCTCTTGCACCATGAAGTACTGTCATCTGTTTTAACAAGATCGTCTCTTCCACCATGAAGTACTGTCATCTGTTTTAGCAAGATCGTCTCTTGCACCATGAACTACTGTCATCTGTTTTAACAAGATCGTCTCTTCCACCATGAAGTATTTTCATCTGTTTTAACAAGATCGTCACTTCCACCATAAAGTACCATCATTTGTTTAACAATATTGCCACTTCCTCCGTGACGTACTGTCATCTGTGTTTTCAAGGTCGAAACATCATCCACGAGGTACTCTTATCTGTTTTGGCAATGTCGGAACTTCCACCATGAAGTAGTGTCATCTGAATCGACAATTTGTAACTTCCACCACGAAGTATTGTAATCTGTTTTGACAAGTTCGTAACTTCCACCTTAAAGCACTATCATCTATTTTCAGAAAAATATAACTTCCACCACCAAGTATATCTGTTTTGACAATATCGTGTTTTTTATCTTGAAGTAACGTCATCTATTTTTACAAACTCTTAATTCCCACCAAAGGAGTGCGACGTAGTTCAGTGGTACAGCGCTCGCCTGATGCGCGATCGATCTAGGATCGATTCCCGTCAGTGGGCTAATTGGGCTATTTCTCTTTCCAGCCAGTGCCCCACAACTGGTTTAACAAAGGCCGTGGTATGTATTGTCTGTGGCATGGTGCATATAAAGTATACCTTGCTGCTAATCGAAAAGAGTAGCCCATGAAGTGGCGACAGCGGGTTTCCCCTCTCAATATCTGTGTGGTCCTTAACCATATGTCCGACGCCATAGAACCATAAATAGAATGTGCTGAATGCGTAGCTAAATACAACATTTCCTTCCTAATTCCCGCCAGAAAATACTGTCACCTTCCGCAAAGCAGTACTGCCTTTGACAATGACGTAGTTTCCACCACCAAGAAGAACTAGCATATGTTTTGACATGGTCTTAATTTCCACCACAAAGTACTATTTCCTGTTTTGACAAGGTCGTAACTTCCACCAGGAAGTACAGTAATCAGTTTTGATAAGATCTTTATTTCCACCATGAAGTATTGTCATCTGTCTTGACAAGTGGTAATTTTCACCAAGAAGTTCTCTTATCTGCTTTGACATGGTTGTTATTTCCAAAACGAAGCACTTTCAATTGTGTTAACAATGTCGTGATTTCCAACATGAAGTACTGCCATATGTTCTAACAAGGTCGACAGTCCCAGCATGAAGTACTGTCATCTGTTCTAACAAGGTCGCCAGTTCCAACATGAAGTACTGTCATCTGTTTTAACAAGGTCGCCAGTTCCAGCATGAAGTACTGTCATCTGTTCTAACAAGGTCGCCAGTCCCAGCATGAAGTACTGTCATCTGTTCTAACAAGGTCGCCAGTCCCAGCATGAAGTACTGTCATCTGTTCTAACAAGGTCGCCAGTCCCAGCATGAAGTACTGTCATCTGTTCTAACAAGGTCGCCAGTCCCAGCATGAAGTACTGTCATCTGTTCTAACAAGGTCGCCAGTTCCAGCATGAAGTACTGTCATCTGTTCTAACAAGGTCGCCAGTCCCAGCATGAAGTACTGTCATCTGTTTTAACAAGGTCGCCAGTCCCAGCATGAAGTACTGTCATCTGTTTTAACAAGGTCGCCAGTCCCAGCATGAAGTACTGTCATCTGTTTTAACAAGGTCGCCAGTCCCAGCATGAAGTACTGTCATCTTTTAACAAGGTCGCCAGTTCCAGCATGAAGTACTGTCATCTGTTTTGGACAAGGTCGCCAGTCCCAGCATGAAGTACTGTCATCTGTTTAACAAGGTAAGTTCCAGCATGGTCGCCAGTGACAAGGTCGCCAGCATGAAGTACTGTCATCTGTTTTGACAAGGTCGCCAGTCCCAGCATGAAGTACTGTCATCTGTTTTAACAAGGTCGCCAGTACTGTCATCTGTTTTAACAAGGTCGCCAGTCCCAGCATGAAGTACTGTCATCTGTTTTGACAAGGTCGCCAGTCCCAGCATGAAGTACTGTCATCTGTTTTGACAAGGTCGCCAGTTCCAGCATGAAGTACTGTCATCTGTTTTAACAAGGTCGCCAGTTCCAGCATGAAGTACTGTCATCTGTTCTAACAAGGTCGCCAGTCCCAGCATGAAGTACTGTCATCTGTTTTAACAAGGTCGCCAGTCCCAGCATGAAGTACTGTCATCTGTTCTAACAAGGTCGCCAGTCCCAGCATGAAGTACTGTCATCTGTTCTAACAGCATGAAGTACTTCATCTGTTCTAACAAGGTCGCCAGTCCCAGCATGAAGTACTGTCATCTGTTCTAACAAGGTCGCCAGTCCCAGCATGAAGTACTGTCATCTGTTCTAACAAGGTCGCCAGTCCCAGCATGAAGTACTGCCATCTGTTCTAACAAGGTCGCCAGTCCCAGCATGAAGTACTGTCATCTGTTTTAACAAGGTCGCCAGTTCCAGCATGAAGTACTGTCATCTGTTCTAACAAGGTCGCCAGTCCCAGCATGAAGTACTGTCATCTGTTTTAACAAGGTCGCCAGTTCCAGCATGAAGTACTGTCATCTGTTTTAACAAGGTCGCCAGTTCCCAGTACTGTCATCTGTTCTAACAAGCATGAAGTACTGTCATCTGTTTTAACAAGGTCGCCAGTCCCAGCATGAAGTACTGTCATCTGTTTTAACAAGGTCGCCAGTCCCAGCATGAAGTACTGTCATCTGTTAACAAGGTCGCCAACAAGGTCGCCAGTCCCAGCATGAAGTACTGTCATCTGTTCTAACAAGGTCGCCAGTCCCAGCATGAAGTACTGTCATCTGTTCTAACAAGGTCGCCAGTCCCAGCATGAAGTACTGTCATCTGTTCTAACAAGGTCGCCAGTCCCAGCATGAAGTACTGTCATCTGTTTTAACAAGGTCGCCAGTTCCAGCATGAAGTACTGTCATCTGTTCTAACAAGGTCGCCAGTTCCAGCATGAAGTACTGTCATCTGTTCTAACAAGGTCGCCAGTCCCAGCATGAAGTACTGTTTAACATCTGTTCTAACAAGGTCGCCAGTCCCAGCATGAAGTACTGCCATCTGTTCTAACAAGGTCGCCAGTTCCAGCATGAAGTAGTACAAGGTCGCCATCTGTTCTAACAAGGTCGCCAGTCCCAGCATGAAGTACTGCCATCTGTTCTAACAAGGTCGCCAGTCCCAGCATGAAGTACTGCCATCTGTTCTAACAAGGTCGCCAGTTCCATCATGGAGTACTGCCATCTGTTTTGACAAGGTCGCCAGATCCAGCATGAAGTACTGTCATCTGTGTTGACAAGGTTGCCAGTTCCAGCATGAAATACTGTCATCTGTTTTGACAAGGTCGCCAGTTCCAGCATGAAGTACTGTCATCTGTTTTGACAAGGTCGCCAGTTCCAGCATGAAGTACTGTCATCTGTTTTGACAAGGTCGCCAGTCCCAGCATGAAGTGCTGTCATCTGTTTTGACAAGGTCGTAATTTCCACCATGAAATACTGTTATCCGGTTTAACAAAGGAAGGGAATGTTTTATTTAACGACGAACTCAACACATTTTATTTACGGTTATATGGCGTCAGACATATGGTTAAGGACCACACAGGTAGTGAGAGAGAAAACCTGCTGTCGCCACTTCATGGGCTACTCTTTTCGATTAGCAGCAAGGGATTTTTTACATGCACCATCCCACAAACAGGATGTCTTTGTTACACCAGTTGTGGAGCCCTGGCTGGAACGAGAAATAACCCAATGGGTCCACCGACGGGGATCGATCCTAGACCGACCGCGCATCAAACGAACGCTTTACCACTGGGCTACGTCCCGCCCCCTGGTTTAACAAGGTCGTCATGTTTAGCATGGCGTACTGCTTCGTTGAAGGTTGGACTGTCATTTCAAAGGTGTAGTGTTGTATTGATCTCGACCAAATATCGATATAAAGCTCCACATAGCAGATTTAGCAATTATTGGATTGGATATGAGATTACATTTATGACCGTGTTACACATACACGCATTTTGGCTTGGTGTGGGCACGGCGTGGTGGGACGGATGCATCAGTAAACTGATTCTGTGACTTTCAATAGCAACAGTTCTGTATGCCCGGCCGCTTGCTTTGTAAACTCGCCAATCGATCAGATCTAACGTTACTGAGGGCGGGATGTATCCCAGTGGTAAAGCGCTCGCTTCAGCCAATGCAGCCAATGCACCACGATTGGTATATCAAAAGTCGTGGCATTTGCTATCCTTCCTGTGGGGATGGTGTATATAAAAATACCTTGTTACTAATGTAATATATATACCAAAACTTTAACATCCAATAGTCCAATGTGCTCTAGTGGTGTCGTTAAACAAAACAATTTTAGTTTTAGTTTTATGGATGAGATCAATCGAATCCTGCCACGATTGTGAGAATCTAATGCGGTTGTTGTAGCTAGTTTTCAGAAATGCATAATATTTAATCAAAATGTTTTGTGTTTCAAACTCATCAAATGATCAAACAGGTAAGCATTTGCTCGTTTTTAAAGTTTGTTTTGTTTAATGACACCACTAGAGCGTATTGATTTATTGAATCATCTAGTCTACTGGACGTCAAACATTTGGTAATTTTGACAAATAGTCTTAGAGAGGAAACCCGCTTTATTTTTCCATTAGTAGCAAGGGGCATTTTATATGAACCATCCCACAGACTGGATAGCACATACCACGGCATTTGATACGCCTGTCGTGGTGCACTGGCTGGAATGACAAAAGGCCCAATGGGCCCACCAATGGGGATCGATCCCAAACCGATTGCGTGACAAGCGAGCGCTTTACCACTAGGCTACGTCCCAAGTTGAGAAAAGTCACTAAGTATTGTGTTTCGTAAATGTTTCCCTTCAATCTATGTGACAAAAAGGAAAAATGACAAAACTATCTTTTGGTATTAACTGCAACTACAGTATTGTTAGGGAATCAAGCATGTTTTTTTAATCACTGGTCAATTTAGTCATAAATCCAGTACCTTTTGTTTTAGCCAACTCTGCGTATTAGTTATATTTTATTGGTTACAAAATCCAGTGTTTTGTAGTAACTATTATCAAAGTTTGAAACACCTAAATATTCGTCTCGTGTTCTGTTGTAATGCCATTCCTCTATACAATCCAAAGCGTAAGGTTCAAAATCCAGGTGAAATTTGTTCGCAAAGAGTTGTTTCCCCTTCGCCAACAAGGGTAAATCTCCGACCCCGAGAACGCACACACTTCTGACAAACTTGCCAGCACATGGTAAGCTTCCCCAGTTCTTAAACCGCGACAAGCTCCGACGTTCTGGTTCGCCTAATAAAGGAGAATAAAATATACATAGAATATGGATGGGTGGATATATAGACAGATAAATAGGTAGATAGATAGATAGATAGATAGATAGATAGATAGATAGATAGATGGATGGATAGAGGGATGGATGGATGGATATAGGGATAGATATAGATAGATGGATGGATATATAGACAGATGGAAAGAGGATAGATGATAGATGGATGGATAGAGGGAGAGGGAGATAGATGGGATGGATGGATGGATGGATAGAGAGGGATGGATGGATGGATATATAGATAGATAGCTAGGATAGATAGATGGATAGATGGATGGAGTATGGATGGATGGATGGATGGATGGATTCTGGAAAGATAGAATGGATGGAGAGGGATAGATGGATGGATGGATGGATGGATGGATAATATATGGATGGATTATTGGGGGATGGATGGATAAAGAATTCATCTAGAGGGATGGACAGATGTACGCGGGATGGAAATATAGATCACATGGATGGATGGATGGATGGAAAGATGGATATGGACTTATAGAGGGATGGATATAAAGTTGATAGATGGATATTGGATGGATGGATGGATGGATGGATGGATGGATGGATGGATTGATGGATGGATGGATGGATGGATGGATGGATGGATATATAGATATATAGCTAGATAGCTAGATGGATAGATGGATGGATGGATATATAGCTAGATAGATAGATAGATAGTTAGTTTGATAGATATATTCTGTTTCTTGCCTATCTAATTACTGTAACAAAACATTAATTTTGTAAACTACGGTTTGTTTATTGTCGAACGATTCATAAACATTTCATCTACAAACTCCTTTAATCGTACGCGGAAAAAATACAGTCCACATTAATATAAAGTTGAAAATATTAATTGGTTTAAATATTTTTAAAACAATGATATAACATGAAATGACAAACAGAATTTTGAAGAAAAAAAACCCATGAGTTATGATGTCAGCCGTCGTAAAACATGAGTTATGACGTCACGCGTGTGTAGGAATCGATTTTTCTAGCACCGTGCAAAAGCTGGTTAATTCAGTCCAGTGGAGAAGAAAGATAGATAGATAGATAGATAGATAGATTAATATATAGATAGATAGATGAGCTGGTTGAATAGGTCAGTAAGTAGGTATGTATGTAGATCGATCGATCGGTCAGTAGGTAGGATGGTATATATATATATATATATATATATATATATATATATATATATATATATAATCCCGTATCCCCCCCCCCCCCCCCTCCCTCTCTCTCCTCTCTCTCTCTCTCTCTCTCTCTCTCTCTCTCTCTCTCTCTCTCTCTCTCAAATTCATATGACCATAGATTAAGGTGTTGTTGAAACTACCTACTTTCCTTCCCCTTAACCCCGAAGTTTGTATGGAAGTTTCAACACTACGAGGAATTTGACTACCAAACCTTTGTAGGACCCCGGCACGCCAAGATGTGGGTTGTGGTTGAGAGTGCTGAAGTAGGTCTCGTCTGGTATTAGTGTTGTTTTCACCCATTCGAGAAGATCCTTGGAAGTCTGGTTGTGAAGAAGATAATCGACAAAGCCCCGACTAGCCACGATGTGCACCGATCCTTTCACAGGACGGATGTTGTGTGGAGGTTTCCCAGCCTTTTCCCAGCGATCTCTGTTAGCCCTATAAAACAAAATGTTTCTATAATGAAAACACTGGTTCCGTATCCATAAACTTACGTAAAATATGATACAGGGTCCTAATTCACAAAACTCTCATAGGCTCTGCTAGACAACAAAACATCCTCTTTGCAAGTCTTTTAGCATTGCACGCACTGCGAGATCGCAAAGTTGCGAGAGTTTAGTGAATTAGGCCCAGGCTCCATATTCATAAACGTACTTAAGTCAATGTATGATACTTATATCTATGTAATTTAAGTATGTATTTAGGTATTATACATTGACTTAATATGGAGCCAGGGACCCTGTTCCACGAAGCGATCTTAGCATTAAGATTACCTTAAGCGCATAACTACTCTATGCACTTAAGTTGATCTTAGGGCTAAGACGGCTTCGTTGAACAGGGTCCAGATCCATAGTCCGATTGCGTTGGCCTACAACTCGATAATGAATAATGTTAAACATGGGCGTATGGGGACTCTTTGATTTAGGGGGGCTGTAGGGGTTCATTTGCCCGAAATTTTACCCAGATAAAAACTGCCCGAATTTTCCCCCACTGTTTTGCCACTGTTTTGCCCGAATTTGGGGGGGGGGGGGGGGAATTTCCCCCCCCCCCCCCCCCCCCCCCGGGTCGTACGCCCATGATGTTAAATCTTATAGTAAAACAGCCTTTTCCCAGCGATGTCTGTTAACCCTATAATACAGGGGTGAAGACAAAATGCTAGAACAGCCTTAGCTGCCGTACACAGACTAAATGTGGAACCGTGCCTTATCTACGTTGGCTGTTTTATCAGTTGTCTTCATACTGAAAATATTGCGGTTTCACCATTCATCTCATTCTCATCCATGTGTTGTAATTTCAAACAAACAAATTATTTTTGTCTTTCTGCTAAATGTTTGCGGCGGTTGTTTTTTTGTGGGGTTTTGTGGGGGTTTTTTTTGTTGTTGTTTACTCTGGTAAACGGTTCGGTTTGTGTTAAAAAAATAATGTTTTAAAAAACGAAGATATATAGCGACCTACTTGTATATTGTGTGTATACCACACAACCTAACTATTGATAACGATAACTCACGAGTGTAATACAACTGCATATGTGTTTGTAACGTAGTAAATCGTGTTATAATTAAGAGTGATAAGAATAACTCGGACGACCCACTTGTATGTTGTGTATACCACACAACCTAACTATTGATAACGATAACTCACGAGTGTAATACAACTGCATATGTGTTTGTAACGTAGTAAATCGTGTTATAATTAAGAGTGATAAGAATAACTCGGACGACCCACTTGTATGTTGTGTGTATACCACACAACCTAACTATTGATAACGATAACTCACGAGTGTAATACAACTGCATATGTGTTTGTAACGTAGTAAATCGTGTTATAATTAAGAGTGATAAGAATAACTCGGACGACCCACTTGTATGTTGTGTGTATACCACACAACCTAACTATTGATAACGATAACTCACGAGTGTAATACAACTGCATATGTGTTTGTAACGTAGTAAATCGTGTTATAATTAAGAGTGATAAGAATAACTCGGACGACCCACTTGTATGTTGTGTGTATACCACACAACCTAACTATTGATAACGATAACTCACGAGTGTATGTTGTGTGTATACCACACAACCTAACTATTGATAATACAACTGCATATGTGTTTGTAACGTAGTAAATCGTGTTATAATTAAGAGTGATAAGAATAACTCGGACGACCCACTTGTATGTTGTGTATACCACACAACCTAACTATTGATAACGATAACTCACGAGTGTAATACAACTGCATATGTGTTTGTAACGTAGTAAATCGTGTTATAATTAAGAGTGATAAGAATAACTCGGACGACCCACTTGTATGTTGTGTGTATACCACACAACCTAACTATTGATAACGATAACTCACGAGTGTAATACAACTGCATATGTGTTTGTAACGTAGTAAATCGTGTTATAATTAAGAGTGATAAGAATAACTCTGACGACCCACTTGTATGTTGTGTGTATACCACACAACCTAACTATTGATAACGATAACTCACGAGTGTAATACAACTGCATATGTGTTTGTAACGTAGTAAATCGTGTTATAATTAAGAGTGATAAGAATAACTCGGACGACCCACTTGTATGTTGTGTGTATACCACACAACCTAACTATTGATAACGATAACTCACGAGTGTAATACAACTGCATATGTGTTTGTAACGTACTAAATCGTGTTATAATTAAGAGTGATAAGAATAACTCGGACGACCCACTTGCATGTTGTGTGTATACCACACAACCTAACTATTGATAACGATAACTCACGAGTGTAATACAACTGCATATGTGTTTGTAACGTAGTAAATCGTGTTATAATTAAGAGTGATAAGAATAACTCTGACGACCCACTTGTATGTTGTGTATACCACACAACCTAACTATTGATAACGATAACTCACGAGTGTAATACAACTGCATATGTGTTTGTAACGTAGTAAATCGTGTTATAATTAAGAGTGATAAGAATAACTCGGACGACCCACTTGTATGTTGTGTATACCACACAACCTAACTATTGATAACGATAACTCACGAGTGTAATACAACTGCATATGTGTTTGTAACGTAGTAAATCGTGTTATAATTAAGAGTGATAAGAATAACTCTGACGACCCACTTGTATGTTGTGTGTATACCACACAACCTAACTATTGATAACGATAACTCACGAGTGTAATACAACTGCATATGTGTTTGTAACGTAGTAAATCGTGTTATAATTAAGAGTGATAAGAATAACTCGGACGACCCACTTGTATGTTGTGTGTATACCACACAACCTAACTATTGATAACGATAACTCACGAGTGTAATACAACTGCATATGTGTTTGTAACGTATTATTTTGTTTTATGTAGCTTTTATATATTCTTAATGGCTTGTGATGCTATTGTAGACCAATTTTGTTAATTTATTTCCCATCTGTTTATTTATTAACTGACTTGGGTTTTTTTTTAAATACAACTTTGATTTTAGAATGTATTTAGTTAAGAATTGAACGTTATATTTTTGACGTTCATGCGATGATAAACACCAAAACCGTTTTACGCACTGTATGAATGGCGCAGATAACGTCAAAAATATAACGTTCAATTCTTATAATTACAAATGCATTAATATTGCCATTATACAAAACTATATTAAAAACCCCAATCGAACTTTATTCCACACTGATTTACAACTGTATCAATACACAAATAAGGGAATTCCCTTAGAAAGTTACATTCAATTTTTTTCCGTCAAATCTCCGATTCATTATATTGATTTCCATAACGTTTCATAAATTTTAATTTTCTGGATGAAATGTGGATAAAACGTTATAAAATTTAAAATAACAGAACATCAACTGATAACGCAAACATTTTTTTTGGATGAATTTTGAACTAATTAACATGAGGGAGAGCGTCAAATTTTTTAGAAAATATATCTACTACCTATATTAAAATTGCAGTTGTCAAAAGTTGAATTAGTGAAAAGAATGTGAAGACTGACTTGAAAGGGATAAAGTGGTTTCAGTGTTACTGTGTGTGTGGATTTCAGAGAAAGTTTGTGATTTTGTAATATTATTCTCGGAAAGGACAGGTCGCGGAATTGTGCATGGTGGCGTATGTGCTTTTGCGCGTGTAAGTTGTCGGTTTGGTGTTTTTGTCAAATGTGACAGAGCTGCGCTCATATCTCCCTTTTAATTTGTTAAGCATTCTCTGCTATAACTTCTAATAGAAGCTTCGCTTTTGTGGCCTGTCATATACATTATGTGTCTCAGTTCAAAACCGGAGTCGTTTAAAGCCTGAATTGTCACCGTCACTCACAGTGCAGACGAACTTAAGCATAGCAATAGAAACGGGGATTCCATTGTTTACCAAAAAATTGCAGTTTTCACGTTCATGGAAGAATGAACGTTTTTTTTTTTAGATCACGTGATAGCATTTTAGCCAATTAAGACGCCTATTACAAAACAGTAATTATAAAATCGAATTATGTAGTCGTGAATGTACAAATACTACTTGTAGTGGCGAACACACAGTTTCCTACTGTGTAATCAAAGCACCCATATATAATTATGTTGCTTGATGGTGCTTTAGATACACCGAAAGAAGACAAGAAATGTTTCTGTTTGTTTTAATGACAACACTAGAGCACATTGAATTGTTTATCATTGGCTATTGGATGTCAATCATTTGGTAACTTTGACATATAGTCTTAGCGAGAAAACCCGGAACATTTGTCCATTAGTAGCAAGGGACATTTTATATGCAGACATGATAGCACATACCACGGTCTTTAATATACCAATCTTGGTGGACTGGCTGGAACGAGAAATAGTCCAATAGGAATGCCGACTGAAGTCGATTCTAGACCGACCTCGAATCAAGCCCGGATGCATAAATTAAAAAATGCAATAAAACATTTGGAAATGGAAACGCTTCTGGAAAAGATAATATTACAAAACTGCAGATAAAATGAGGCCAGTATAATATTATGCTAGATAACCGTATCGTCTCGTATGAATCTTAGTAGGAATCATTAAACCTATTTTCAAAGACAAAGGAAGCCTCTCTTCGCCCGGTAATTATAGACTGATAGCCTTATTTCGCTGCCTCTATATTACATGAGTTTACATTGATTCTAAATGAGCGACTAAATCACTAAAGCCTCTCTTCGCCCGGTAATTATAGACTGATAGCCTTATTTCGCTGTTTCTATATTACATGAATTTACATTGATTCTGAATGAGCGACTAAATCACTACAGCCTCTCTTCGCCCGGTAATTATAGACTGATAGCCTTATTTCGCTGTTTCTATATTACATGAATTTACATTGATTCTGAATGAGCGACTAAATCACTAAAGCCTCTCTTCGCCCGGTAATTATAGACTGATAGCCTTATTTCGCTGCCTCTATATTACATGAGTTTACATTGATTCTAAATGAGCGACTAAATCACTAAAGCCTCTCTTCGCCCGGTAATTATAGACTGATAGCCTTATTTCGCTGTTTCTATATTACATGAATTTACATTGATTCTGAATGAGCGACTAAATCACTAAAGCCTCTCTTCGCCCGGTAATTATAGACTGATAGCCTTATTTCGCTGCCTCTATATTACATGAGTTTACATTGATTCTAAATGAGCGACTAAATCACTAAAGCCTCTCTTCGCCCGGTAATTATAGACTGATAGCCTTATTTCGCTGCCTCTATATTACATGAATTTACATTGATTCTGAATGAGCGACTAAATCACTACAGCCTCTCTTCGCCCGGTAATTATAGACTGATAGCCTTATTTCGCTGTTTCTATATTACATGAATTTACATTGATTCTGAATGAGCGACTAAATCACTACAGCCTCTCTTCGCCCGGTAATTATAGACTGATAGCCTTATTTCGCTGCCTCTATATTACATGAATTTACATTGATTCTAAATGAGCGACTAAATCACTACAGCCTCTCTTCGCCCGGTAATTATAGACTGATAGCCTTATTTCGCTGCCTCTATATTACATGAATTTACATTGATTCTGAATGAGCGACTAAATCACTACAGCCTCTCTTCGCCCGGTAATTATAGACTGATAGCCTTATTTCGCTGTTTCTATATTACATGAATTTACATTGATTCTGAATGAGCGACTAAATCACTACAGCCTCTTTTCGCCCGGTAATTATAGACTGATAGCCTTATTTCGCTGCCTCTATATTACATGAATTTACATTGATTCTGAATGAGCGACTAAATCACTACAGCCTCTCTTCGCCCGGTAATTATAGACTAATAGCCTTATTTCGCTGCCTCTATATTGCATGAGTTTACATTGATTCTGAATGAGCGACTAAATCACTAAAGCCTCTCTTTGTCTGATAATTATAGACTGATAGCCTTATTTCGCTGCCTCTATATTGCATGAATTTACATTGATTCTAAATGAGCGACTAAATCACTAAATTCAACAAAACAAAACTTCAACATAATGTTTTATTATACTAAACATGCATAAACACCAGCAAGGCGTCTGAGGTTTATTCAAGAATTGAACGTTATATTTTTGACGTTCCTGCGATGATAAACACTAAAACCGTTTTACACACTGTATGAATGGCGTATCGCGTTACATAAAAACTACAACGTTCAGTTCCTATAATTCCAAATACATTAATATTGCCATTGTACAAAACTATATTAAAAAAACAAATGGAACTCTATTCCATACTGATTTACAACTGTATCAATACACAGATAAAGGAATTCCCTTACAAAATTACATTCGGTTTTTTTCCGTCAAATCTCCGATTCATGACAATGATTTATATAAGGTTTTATACATTTTAATTTTCTGAATCAAATGTGGATAGAAAGTTATAAAATTTAAAATAACTGAACATCAACTGATAACGCAAACAGTTTTTTCTTCAAAAATATCAAACGATAATTAATTAAAAAGTGAACGATCTATATACTTTAATGGAACATTTGTTGTAATGCGGTTAGAGTATGAATTTTGAACTAATTAACATAACGGAGAACGTCAAATATTACTATATTAAAATTGCAGTTGTCACAAGTTGAATCAGTGAAAAGTGAATGTGAAGACTGACGTGAAAGGGATAAAGTAGTTTCAGTGTTACTGCGTGTGTGGATTTCAGAGGAAGTTTGTAATTGTGTGATATTATTCTTAGAAAGGACAGGTCGCGTAATTGTTGATTTGGTGGATTTTTGTCAAATGTGACAGAGATGCGCTCATGTCTCTCTTTGATTTGCTGAGCATTCT
>NW_024535156.1:0-14083 GCF_016097555.1 Gigantopelta aegis
CCCGCAGAGGGTAGCCGATTGTAGACACATACCACGCCCTTTAATATACAAGTAATGGTAAACTGGCTGGGAGGAAAAATAGCTCACTAGACCCACAGACGGGTAGCCGATTGTAGACACATACCACGCCCTTTAATATACAAGTAATGGTAAACTGGCTGGGAGGAAAAATAGCTCACTAGACCCACAGACGGGTAGCCGATTGTAGACTGACCACGCCCTTTAATATACAAGTAATGGTAAACTGGCTGGGAGGAAAAATAGCTCACTAGACCCACAGACTGACCACGCATCAGGCGAGCGCCTTAGCACAACTTGTTTGAATTGTTTAATGCTTCCGACGACTACGAAGTCATAGTTCAAATAATGTTTTGTTTTTTTTCTAGTAAGTTTTCTGTTTGTTTGTTTATTTTGTTTGTTTGATTTTTTGTCTTTTTTTGTTTCTTTCTTTTTGTATGTTTTTGTGGGCTTTTTTTTTGGGGGGGAGGGTTTTTTTTTTTTTGTTTTTTTTTTTTGTAGGTTGTGTCCACGACAGCCACGCTTGAATGAACAGTTATCTGATGAAAGCATACAATAAATTGCCCCCCACACAGAGCGATTTCAATCTTAAATTAACAGATCGATATCATCTGATTCTATAACTGATTTCCATATGACAATATCTTGATAAAGGTGTACACACACCTATATCTCTAATGTCCAGTTATGTGTGTCTCGGGCTTAATAATACACGATAAAGAACACTTGCAGCTGAACAGACACTTCAAACTTGTTTTAGCATAATATCTAGTTTGTTTTATTAACTGATCCATATATCTTACTAGCTTGGGAAAGGCGATGTCCTGCCTAAATCTTTAATGTCGGTCTCTGCGTGTTTCTATTTTAAATAATCTGTAATAAAAAGTATTACAACAGTGTTACAACAAATTAAACAGGGTATATATCTAGTAAATAGTTTACTTGTCTCCGTGGAGCTCGGTGTCTGATAAAAGACGAGAGTACAATAGAAACGACATTAATTTGTAATATAACATATACTGTTAGAGAGAGAGAGAGAGAGAGAGAGAGAGAGAGAGAGAGAGAGAGAGAGAGAGAGAGAGAGAGAGAGAGAGAGGGGGGGGAGAGAGAGAGAGAGAGAGACAGACAGACAGACATGCAGATACAGATAGAGAGAGAGAGAGAGAGAGAGAGAGAGAGAGAGAGAGAGAGACAGACAGACAGACAGACAGACAGACAGAGACAGAGAGAGAGAGAGAGAGAGAGAGAGAGAGAGAGAGAGAGAGAGAGAGACAGACAGACAGACAGACAGACAGACATGCAGATAGAGAGACAGACAGACATGCAGAGAGAGAGAGAGAGAGAGAGAGAGAGAGAGAGAGGAGGAGAGAGAGAGAGAGAGAGAGAGAGAGAGAGAGAGAGAGAGACAGACAGACAGACAGACAGACAGATAGACAGACAGATAGAGAGCTCAGTGTCTGATACAAGACGAGAGTCCAATAGAAACGACATTAACGTATAATATAACATAATGTATTGTTAAATATGTATTCATCTTTAGTCAGTTCACTAACTACAGCGAGTTTATTATTATATCATGAAAGAACTACATATAATTTCCCAATAAGCAATTCCTAATTAGCAATTCCCAATTGAACCACCATGTATTCCATACATTGGTTTCGATCGTAGGTTCAGCTTTCGTTTCAGTCCAGGGTGCGACCACTATGTGCACAAACGTAAATTCAGCAGCTGTGTGGGTCGGGGGTCGGGGATCGTTGTTGTTGTTGTTGTTTGTTTGTTTTTGTTTTTTGACACGTATATTTTTACAATTTTAAACACATCATTCTGTGAGCAGTATAGTGTAACTAAATTATATTTCCTTACATCCTTAATCAATTTTTAATTACATGATAAATATTGTTTGATAACAAAACTTCTCCGAACCAATCTTCTCCAACATTTCTTCTTAACACCTCGATCTCTGAGAAATTCTTCCATCTTTCTTGATTAACAGTCATCAGCAGTCAACCTGGATACTGCTGTACATACAGCGTTCTATTTGGCCTTTAAATTAATCTATATTGAAAAGATTCTAGTAAATTTTCAAGATTTTTTCTTGAATATTCAAGGGTTTTTTCTTGAATATTCAAGAATTTTCTTGAATATTCAAGATTGTAAAAAGAAGTTGTATGGCCCTAATGGGCTTCCGTAAAATTTTGAGGAGAGCGATTTTTTTACTCTCTTAGGTTTTTAGGAAATGTGGTGTAAGAATCAATTTGGATTTTAGTATATACATCGGGTTATTGTGAACAAATAATAAAGTTTGTTTTGTTTAACGACACCACTAGATCACATTGATTTATTAATCGTCGGCTATTGGATGTCAAACATTTGGTCATTTTGGCATAAAGCCTTAGAGAGGAAACCCGCTACATATTTCCATTAGCAGCAAGGGATCTTTTATATGCACTTTCCCACAGACAATATAGCACATACCACGGTCTTTTATACACCAGTCGTAGTGCAATGGTCAGGTTGCTACTGTCATACCATCCAATGAAAAAACCCACAGTCGAAATCGATCACACTGTGAGATTTAAGTTAACCTGAAATTGATTACACACTGACGCATTAGTAAACCGCAATCGCTAGGGCCGTAAATAAGCTGCATAAGACATTTAAATGTGGTATGTGCTATCCTGTCTGTGGGATGGTGCATATAAAAATCGCATGCTACTTATGGAACAAATTAGAGGGTTCCTACCTAAGATCACATGTCAACATGACCGAACTATTTGACATCCAATAGCCGAAGATGAATAAATCAACGTGTTCTAGTGGTGTCGTTAAACAAACACACTTTAAACTTTAACTACATTTCACACCCCGTAACAAAGCGTCAGATGAATCTATTTAATGTTTTTATTTTTGACAGTGACGTAATGAATCTATTTAATGTTTTTATTTTTTTTACAGTGACGTAATGAATCAATTTAATTTTTTTTTTTTTATCAATCGATTAAAAAAATAAAATATTTGACATTGATGTAATGAATCTATTTAATGTGTTTAGTTTTGACAGTGACGTAATGAATCAATTTAATGTTATTGACAGTGGATTCAATTGACAGTGACGTAATCAATCTAATGTTTTATCCTTTGACAGTGACGTATCAAATCTTTTTGAGCAAAATACAGCGTCGGGCGACATCTCCGAAAAAAAAAGTGTATTTTGTTTAACAACACCACTAAAGCACACTGATGTATTAAATTGTAGCGAGTTTCTTAAAAAAAACCACACAAAAAAATACCCAGAAGTTAACAACACCACTACAGCACATTGATTTATTAATTATCGGCTATTGGATGTTAAATCATCGGCTATTTGATATACCAGTCGTGGTGCACTGGCTGGAACGAAAAATAGTATACGAATACGTATTTAACGCTTTGCTTTAAGGTCGTAGCCGAGTTGTAAAAGCAATTTGTCTAATGCGCGGTTGATCTAGGATCGATCCTTGTCGGTGGCCCATTGGACTCGTTTTCATTCCAACTAGTACACAATAAGTGGTATATCAAAGGCCGTGGTATGTCCTGTCCTGTCAGTTGGATGCTGCATATAAAAGATCAATCGGTGAAGCGATCGCTTGAGGTGCTTTCGTCGCAGGATCGAACCACCTCGGTGGATACATTCAACTGGTTGTGTTTTTCTCGTTCCAACCAGTGCACCACCACTGTACAAAAGCCGTGGTATGTGCTTTCCTGCCTGTGGGAAAGTGCATATAAAAGATCCCTTGCATTAGGAAAAATGTAGCGGGTTTCCTGTGATGACTACGCATCACAATTACCAAATGTTTAACATCCAATAGCCGATGATTAAGTAATCAATGTGCTCTAGTGGTGTCGTTAAACGAAACAAACTTTAACTTTATAAAAGATCCTTTGCTGCAGAGAACAAATGTAGCGGGTTTCCTCTGAGATTATATGTCAGAATTACCAAACGTTTGACATCTAACAGTCTATGATAAATAAATCAATGTGCTCTAGTGGTATCGTTAAACAAAGAAAAACTTTAACTTTCTGTTTTGGTTCTGTCTAAATCCCAGAACAATTTGCTATAAACAAATTAAAAAGTTAGTGTGTTTTGTTTAACAACACCACTGGAGCACATCGATTAATTAATCATCGGCTATTGGATGTCAAACATTTGGTGATTCTGACTCGTAGTCATCAGAGGAAACCCCCTACACTTTTCCTGATGCAGCAAGGGATCTTTCATATGCACTTTCCCACAGACAGGAAAGCACATACCACGGCATTTGCCCAATTGTGGTGCACTGGTTGGAATGAGAAAGAAAAACAATCAGCTGAATGGATCCACCGAGGTGGTTCAATCGTGCGACGCAAGCACCTCAAGCGAGCACTCAACCGACTGAGATAAATCCCACTCCATATGCAAATAGATCAATCAATCAAAATGAAACTGACAAAAAATTCACATTTAAACATTCAAATATTAGTAGGCTACGTGTGTTTCCATACCTGCTGTTCTCCATATCCATCTTATACACACCGTCAGCGCTTATACCCTAGCCTTGAATAAGCTCTAGACTCCCAACACCTTGCCTTTGATCATACTTCACATTATACAGGTAAAAAACCAGGTACACGCAGGTACGCGCTGACAAAGAGAGGCAACCGTGACCCTGAGGTAATGGTATATCGTATCTGAAACTGAAAACACTTGAATATTACTATTTTTTAAAATGTGCATGTTATTCACATTTAGTAGCATATACGCACTCGATAAAGGGACATTCCTGAGTTTGCTGCATTGTGAAATGTTTCAGCGCTCGCTCGATGCGCGGTCGGTCTGGGATCGATCCCCGTCGGTGGACCCATTGGGCTATTTCTCGTTCCAGCCAGTGCACCACGACTGGTATATCAAAGGCCGTGGTATGTACTACCCTGTCTATGGGATGGTGCATATAAAAGATATACGGCTGCGGTTGACTGATCATTGTAATTGGTTGCGGCTCACTCAAGTGGAGCGATCTTCTAAAGTGTGATGGGTTGCAGGACCGGCCTCGGTGGCGCAGTGGTTAAGCCATCGGACAACAGGCTGGTAGGTACGGGATTCGTAGCCCGGTAGGTGTAAGACCACTACACCCTCTTCTCTCTCACTAACCACTAACTAACAACTAACCGACTGTCCTGTACAGACAGCCCAGATAGCCGAGGTGTGTGTGCCCAGGACAGCGTGCTTGAACCTTAATTGGATACAAGCACGAAAATAAGTTGAAATGAAATAAATGGGTTGCAGGTTTGACAGGGGCGTAGATTGGGGAGTGTGGTGTGTCTGACGAAACCCCGTTGAGATTAAAACGTGTTTTACAGTGCAATATTCAAGGGGCTCGGCGTAGCCCAGTGGTAAAGCGCTTTGTTGATGCGCGGTCGGTTTGGGATCGATCCCTGCCGGTGGGCCCATTGAGCTATTTCTCGTTCCAGCCAGTGCTCCACGACCGGTATATCAAAGGCCGTGGTATGTGTTATTCTGCCTATGGGATGGTGCATATAAAATATCCCTTGCTACTAATGGAAAAAATTAACGTAAAAGGATTAATCACACACACAACTCTTGTTTGATCGCCGTCGATGGGTTGTCTGGCGTTTCTTCATCCCATCCAGTGATCCACGATTGGTACATCAAAGTTTGTGATATGTACTGATCTGTCTGTATTATAAGTTAATGTTAAAGTTTGTTTTGTTCAACCAGGCCCGTAGGAAAGATATTTGGAGTGGGGGAGGACACAATCTCTAGTGAGGGGGGTAATAGCCACTATTAGGAAGGGCACAGGCCATATTTTTATCTTTATTTATGTAGAGTATGACCAAAAAACGTAAATTTTTTCCTCGAGGGGTGGAGGGGTGGGAGGGGGGCACAGATTCAACCGGTGCCCAGGTTCCTATGGACCTGCAAGGTCGAAATTTCCACCACTGAAGGTGTACTTTTTCATGGATTTGTTTTAATGGATTCTTTTCTTTCATCCATTCGATAAATAAACTATTGTTTTACACATAAAGACAAAAAGATAGATAGAGATGTTTTATTTAACGACGCACTCAGCACATTTTTTTTATGGTTATATGGCGTCGGACATATGGGTAAGGACCACACAGATATTGAGAGAGGAAACCCGCTGTCGCCACTTCATGGGCTACTCTGTTCGATTAGCAGCAAGGGATCGTTTATATGCACCATCCCACAGACAGGATAGTACATACCACGGCCTTTGTTACACCAGTTGTGGAACACTGGCTGGAACGAGAAATACCAATGGGGATCGATCCTAAACCGACCGCGCATCGAGCGAATGCAAAAAGACAAAGATGGCTGAAATGCTACTTTTTTTATTTGACCATGTTATCATAAATAAACAGCACTAGGCGAAAATAAAAATTAAGTTTGTTTGTCCTCACCCGACCGACCCACAAAAATCGGCCCGTGTCAAAATCTTTTTTGACCTCTTTTCGAGCATTTTTTTTTTTTTTTAAACCAAGTTGTGTCAAGCAAACGTTTTAAAACCCAGATATATTTAACCAAACTTTATTAACGTTTGTCGATTCGTTGAAAATTAGAAATTCTGTAGGCCTTGCTTTTAGTATTAACAATAACGAGAACATGTATTTCCCGTGATAGCACGAGATCTCTCAGTGCATGTTGATGGCACGTGCACGTGATAATGGCGTTTCGCTTGGACATGAATGAAAGTGTGAAACGAAAGCATTTGTGCAACTTTACACTGTGTTGTTCCGTTGTTCTACAATGTGGGACGTTAACAAAACATTATATGCAGTAATGTTATTTCCGATTTCGGCGATGATTGTAATTGGAATGAGGTACTCGAGTCATTAATTACGCATTGTGACCGTTCAAAAAGCGGAAACGACTTGTTTCGATTGATGGAATCCGACAAACGTTCAGTGTCTTTGACTTCAACATTGAATGGAACAGATATGTTTTATCCTAATATGCAGGAGAAAATAAGTGTCGTGCATCACTTTGACAAATGTTTAAAGTACGCCAAATTTGAAATTGAACGATGTGTTACGGAACCGTCAAACGACGAGAGTGCTTTGTTGACCGGCGGCGGTGTGAACGCATTTCGCAGGATGATGGACGCTAGAACCGAAACGAAACCACCGCCACTAAAGGACGTCAGAAGTAGTAGATTCACAGGTATGTATTTATGATTATTCAATACTCCTGAATAAAAATTAAGATTATAATTGCTAATAAATCTTAAAATAAAACATTATACAGTTTTGTGAATTACGTGTAGAGGGTGGATAAGGGAGAGTCTTCAAATAAGTTACTGTTCTAAAACTTTTACTTTAGTTGGTTCATTGATTTATTGTAAGTAAGTCGCTGTTTAAAATGTCTATTTGTAGCATTGAAATGTGGAAATGGTTGGCATAACGTACATTGAACAACTTGTTCATGGGTCAGTGGGATGGGGGTGTTTTTGTCAGAGCATTGCCTCCCAGACCAGGCGGGTTAGCCCGGTGCGCGGAAGCTATGCTCAATTTTTTGTAGAAATTATTGGACTTTGTACATAAATTTTTAATATATAATGAATGTTTTAGGATACCCCAACGCCGAGAAAATATCGGATATTGCATGCCAAGCAATGGTAAATAAGTGACGAAATGAATGCTATATAAATGACGATTTCATTTATTAAAGTGACAGCCTCTGGAATATGTTTTATTATTTAAGCATTTAGAACAGTTAATTCAATCACATTTCGTGCATAAGTAGCAGCGCACTCCACATAGAATACGCTAGCTTTTCGTAGTCAATAACAGTGTCTTTCGAAACTGGGACGAGAAGAGCGGCTCACTTGAACTTCTGCTTTCATTGGTTGATAGCAAGCGTTAAGTTCCCCAACAAGAGATACTTGCTTGTTCGATCAAGTCTTCCATATGTATGACGTCAAATACCGATAAAAATAGAACGGTTTAGCTAGACTGCGATACAAAATGGCGTTTTTGTTTTCTTCAAACTGTATAGTAAACATTTGATGATAGACGTTAATGGCAACAACTCGCCAGTAAATTAAAAGTGCATTTATACTTGAATTTGAACTTAGAACTTGATTTTATTGGATTTATTCCAGAGAATGTCACTTTAAGAATTGAACATGATAATGTTTTAGGTTCATGCTAGTATGAAACACAAAACCGATTTACACACTGTATGAATGGCATAGCGCAATAGCACGAAGCCATTCCTTCTAAAGTGTGTAAATAGGTTTTGGGTTTCATAGTATCATGAACCTCAAAAATTATAACGTTCAATTCTTATAATTCCAAACATGGAAAATGTTATATAATGCAAATCGTATTGATCAACAATCACACTAAATTCTCAATGTTACGTATTAACGCTCGCTTTAGGGGAATCGCCAACGTCATTCAAAATTTGAGCTTCTTGCAATATGAAACTCGATTTTTCAAATGACGTATGTTTTACAGATTTGAATCATAACCATATATATAATATGTTTTCCAGCAAAAGACAAACGCTACAATGACGTATGTGTGGAACTGAAACGATCTGGAGCAGAATTTCCAAAATCTCTTCTCCCTGATGAAGTTATGAAGCAGGTTGGGGCGATTGTTGACCTGCTCTGGTACATTGATGGGAATGTATCTACTATTCAGGAAAGGTCTACACACGTACCAACAGAGATCACACCAGTGCCAAATAGGTATTGCTATTAAAAGCGTATATACTAAGGCCTACAATACTATCCCCTTTTATACATGATTGGTGTGCATTTAAAAGATCCATTGCTGCTATTAAACCAATATGTGGTGGGAGTAGTTTTCTTCTGAGACCAGGGATCGAATTGTGTTCAGTAGGTCAAATGCTAATCTGAGGAGCTTGGGTCGTTGGATCGAACTACCTCCGTTTGGCCTTTTCCTCGTTCCAACCAGTGTCCCATAACTGGAATACCAAATGTTTGTTGTAAGTACTGTCCTGTATAGTGAAGTGCAGATAAATGATCCCTTGCTGCTTGTTTGGTAGTAGACTAACCAATTTCCCATGGCTGGTACATCAGGCTTGGTATGTACTGTCCTGTCTTTAGGTAAGTGCACATAACAGATCGCTTGCTGCTTAATAGCCTAAGTGGTGTCCCATTACTGGTATACCACATCTGATCTCCAAAACCGTCGTACAGTCAACATTGTATCTGCATATAGTAGTTGAAACAATGTTTATGCAAAATAATTTATGATATGTAGTGTCCTGACTGTGGGAAAGTATATAAAAAAGATAATTGCTGCTTTTTCCGGTAGTAGCCCATAGAGTTGCAGCTACAGGTTTCCCAGACTAAAATATATATCAGCCAGACTAGAAATTAGTAAAATATGCAAGATAAATAAAATAATGCAATATCTGTTTGAAATTTGTGTTCTACGTTTCGACATAGGATTCCATATTTCAGCTTTTATTATGAAAAGTAGGTCATTATTAGAATCAACCACAAATTTAAATAACAGTGTAAGAAGCATATGCATATATGTATAGTCTGACGTTAATTTCATCTGTTACAAGTTATTGATTTTTTTCTTCAGGTTCTTGAAGTTTGAAGGCTACAATCATTGGAGGAAAAAGAAGTCAAAGAAGCCACAGCTACATGCAAAAGATCTTGATATTCATAGCCAAATCGTATTTCGTTTGACAAGCAAGCCCTATGTACAAGTTTGGAATAATGAACTTATAAATGATTTAAATTCCTTCGCAACTTCCCTCAGCTCTTATGCCTCCTACTTGAAGTCGAGCAACATCAAGCAGCAAACTAGGCAACAACAGCTTTATCCAGTTCGACCGGTAACTGATAATGTATGGATTGAGTACAAACCTGCTTCAGCAACAACAGTAGCACCAGAGTATGCAATTCTAGAAACAGCATTAGGCGAGTTAAAAGACTTTGAAATCCTATTCTTTGATCCAGATGTACACCAAATTTCAAGTAAAACTGGATCACAAAAGTATCAAGAAAAGTACAGATTTTTTGACAATCTTCATCTTTTGCAAGACGTGGCTTTGCTGTCCTATGATCCAGGTGGTTCGCAAATATCTAGTAAAGTTATTTGGAAAATTCCAGCAGGAGTCGGCTCTTCAGAGTTAATGACTACTGCAAGTCGTGTTGTAAAAGACCTCGGTTCCAGACTGTCAGAATTCCATACAAGGCAAATGAAGCGAGATTTCACAAGAAAGTTCTGCAATGTAGCAGGAAGCAAGATTCCATCTCATGTGTTAAGGGCAATATATGCAGAATTGACTCTTGATGCATCATCAGATCAAAATCCTGTCATAGACGCCAGAGTTCGGCAAGCAGTACTGGCTGGTGATCCAGATTTGGTGGTTGATATGTGCCATTTAAATAAAGGCCGTCCAGATGATGCATTTGATGCATTTTTCCAGGAACTAGAAAAGCAAATCGAGTCAATAACTGCAGCTGATGAAAGACGTCATAATGTTGAACATATTTCCAGATTTATTTCTGTGCGGGACTTGATTGAGCAAGTAAAATCTCGCCTTCCCCCCAACACAGCAGTACCAAGTGAATCTACAGTCCTCTTTGCTTTTGTGCCAAAAAATTATCATACTAAAGTAGCAAAACTTTACAAAAGTCGAGTGCCTTTGAGATTTACTGTGCAAACACGACAGCTTCGGGCTTCACACCAAGATGATCACTATTGTGCAGCACAGTTCAAATATATGCGTGAGTTTGCTGTGAAACATCGAGACAGTTACCTTTGTGTGTCTAGATGACAAATCAAAACTAGATTTTGGAGAGCCGGGTGCTGCCTTATCATCAGGAGTGCGCGGCAAAAGGTCAAAACTTTAAATGTCTCAGTGCAGCTACAAAAGATGCAATCAATGAATTTGAGGATGACATCCAGAACATTGATCCAGAACTTGTTAAGGGACAATATCAGCAAGTGAATGTGAACAAAAAGCAGAAATATCAGGACTTTTTGAAGACTCACTGTCTAGAGCGCACATACACTTTTCAGGTCAGAAAATGTAATGATGCGACATGTTGTGTTCCGCCAGTTATTCAGTTTCCTTGGCTGCCTGACCCAGAAATTGCCTCGGATGGTCAGCACTTCAAGCCCTTTGATGAAGTACTTGGCTTTCCTACGACTGAAAAGACCGTCCATCTTCTCAAAGGCAAACCCTGACTGCTATTGCGGAAGATCCACAGGTATGTGAGATAGACATGTATAGTGACATCTGCTTAAATTGCACTTGACCAGTCTCGGGGGCGCAGTGGTTAAGCTATCGGCTCACAGACTGGTAGGTACAGGTGTTTCGTATCCCAGTACCGCTCCCACCCAGAGCAATTTAAAGACTCAAATTGTAGGTGTAAGGCCACTACACCCTCCTTTGTCTTAATAACACGTTTAACATCTACTAACAATTACCACTGTCCTGAACAGACTGCCCACATAGCTGAGGTGTGTGGCCATGACAGTGTGCTTGGACCTTAATTAGATATAAGCACGAAAATAAAGTTGAAATGCGATTTGCACTGTATAAAAATATTTAACATTATAATACCAATATGATTATTGGTATTAATCTCTTGACTAAACATATGTAAATATTAACAATATATTAAAGCAATTTATTGCCACTCTTTAATTGGTAACACTCAAGAAATGCTTAAGATGTAATACAGTATTTGATATTAGATTTAGACATCTTCAAAATAGTATTGTATTTAATACAAACAAGAATCAAATACTTGGCAATGTTTAGTTTAATACTTTATTTATTCGGGCTGCAAGAATTCAGTACTTTTTGGTCAGAATGTCCGGCAGACGGTTCACTGCCATGAATGTGGGAAACCACGCTGTGTCTACTCAAAATCCTCTTTCACAAGTCGTGATACCAAGTCCTTCAAGCGACTGATCGAGTCTCATGACTACACTTGTGGGGTCCATCTTGACCCCTGATGGTGATGTTTTCAAGATTTTATTGATGGCATCTTAATTTGAAATCATTGTTTCTCTCCAATGTGTTATCCATATAGGACTTTTCACTAGTCCTGTTATCAGGTCCTTCAGGCATACCAAGACTACACATGTGCGTACCAAGACTACACATGTGGGTCTATCTTTAACTGCTGATGGTTAGTTCAATGTCAATTTTTTTATTGAAAGATCTTAATTTGAAATCATTGTTTTATCTCAGATGGGTGTATACATTTATTGTTATTGCAATAAATACAAGTACTAGTATAAGCCCAGCAGGAAACCTGGGTTGAAGAAATCTCAATAGTGATGGTACTAATTAATTTTCATTCTTTGTAACACCAGTAATAATATTTAATGGACAAAAGTATAATACAATGCACAGATTTAATTTTTCTTTCTATTTGCATTTTAGGTCACATACTTCAAGGGAAGGCATTTGTCCATACAATGCACATATTAATTTTTCCTTCTAGTTGCATTTTAGTCACATACTTCAAGCAAGGCATTTGTCAGACTTCAGATGTGCTGTATCCACTCCAATCGAGTTTGCATATTTTGCATCATCGTCCATCGTCCGCAAGGATATATGTTTGTCATTGTGGGAGTTTCGGGGGCAGAACGAGACAAGGATCTCATGCAGAACTATTGCGTTGTATTACCTGTTTGCATTAATTGCAAGCACCTTGGATCTCCAAAGAGGAATCCTATTCGGAAATGAATATGTTAACTAGTGTGTTAATCTTAACTATAAAACAGTACACTTTAAGCTGGTTGCTTTGTTATATTATCTGTAGAACAAAAGGCTACATTTTACTTTAAACCAATAGTGGTGCAAATATCGGTAAGTTAAATTCAAATGATTTATTTTCTTGAATATGTATGGAATCCCCACCCCACCCCACACAACTCAAAAAAAAAAAGAAAGAATTTTCCTACCGACCTACCCACATTTGAAATTGCAGGTCGGAAATGGACAAACAAAAATATTTTTAAGGATGGCCCTAACGTATTTTCCATGTTTGTTTTATGTTTTTTAATTTTAAAAAATAATACTAAAAAAAGGATATATTATGTGAATGAATTTACCCCCCTCTCATATTTGTTTGATTATGGGATAAAACTAATATTGTTTAATGACAAAATATATTGCTTTTATTCCAGATACTGCCGCTTTAAGCCGAATGAAGAGTTTATCGAATTTGGTCCCGTGTTGTCATGCGTAACCATGTTGGATACACGAGTTCAATAGGTCTGTAGGATTCCAAGGAATCGGAGGATAACTTACCCCCCCCCCCCCCCCCGCCCCATAATGTCCAAAACATTTACTATTTTACTTTTGCACCAAACAAGAAGGCACTTTTGATGCACTGAAATGAAGTGTTTACGAACTAATAATAAGATAATTATAGAAATCGTATTTGAGTTTCTAAGTTCATTATTAATTTGTTATAAAATGTAAGGTACTCAGAAATACTAAATTATCTCAATAGGTGGTGTCGATCCGCGTCAATGCGCCCATTGGGCTATTTCTCGTCCTAGCCAGTACATCATGACTGGTATATCAAAGCTCGTGGTATGTGCTATCCTGTTTATGAGATGGTGCATATAAAAGATCCCTTGCTGCTAATGGAAAAATTCACCGGGTTTCCTCTCCAAGACTATAAGCGCCTATTGCGCTATTTCTCGCTCCAGCCAGTGCACCACGACTGGTACATCAAAGGCCGTGGTAAGTGCTATCCTGTCTATGGGATGGTGTATATAAAAGATCCCTTGCTGCTAATCGAAAAGACAGCGGGTTTTCTCTCTCAATATCTGTGTGGTCCTTAACCATATGTCTGACGCCATATAAACGTAAATAAAATGTATTGATTGTGTCGTTAAATAAAACATTTCCTTCTTTCCAATAGTCGATGATTAATAAATCAATGTGATCTAGTGGTGTTGTTAAACAAAGCAAACTTTATTTATCTCAGTCGAGGGTGATATGGAGTTACGACCATGACATCACTTCCTTTTTGTATTC
>NW_024535157.1:0-12727 GCF_016097555.1 Gigantopelta aegis
TATAGGGTTGCAAAACAAATCACTACCCATTTGTACATGGATTACAACTAATTTTGAAGGTACAATCATGGAAATACCTGATAAAAAGACCTCAGATTAGCACGTTTTTCACGAATATCTGTATAATTTTTGCCCGAATTTGAGGCTTATGACAATATGATATTGATGTACAGCTAACTTTAATCTCAAATACAATGAATGACGTTTTACTTACTCGTCACACCTGCCCGTGTTGCTGTTGAAGACCAGCTTGTGTTGACATGTTATCACGTTGGCCACGTGGTCCAGACAGTGAATGAACTCACGACAACCGCGATCGTAAGCTCCGTCGGGACGAGTTGAGCAGTCGACGCAAAATACTGAAGAACAATTAAATACAAGTGACTTGCCTTCAAACTGCATGTATGGTCATATTTACTGGCACCGTGTTTATCTTGCTTATGTACAGTTTATCTTTGAATTTTAACGTTTGGATTATAAAGCAGACAAATCGACTAAAGACATATTTTGAAAAAGAACATGTTTACTGATACGTTCTTACTATGGGTCTTACCTGCAAGTATTTTAGTGGGTGGGGTTTTGGGTTTTTTGTTTTGTTTATTTGTTGGGGTTGTTTTGGGGGTTTTTGTAAATACTTTCGGTTTGATTTGACGTGAAAAGAAACAGAAAACTGTTCTGGAAATAATAGAAAACATTGGTCAAGATATAAAGAAAACATTCAGCGAAATTGAAGAATGTTTTCTGCTCACGGCCTTGCTGCATTAAACAAAATGTAGCGGGTTTCCTCTGATGACTACGAGTCAGAATTACCAAATGTCTAACATCCAATAGTCGGTGATTAATTAATCAATGTGCTCTAGAGGTGTCGGTAAACAAAACAAACTTCTTCTTCTGCTCACAGAGTTTAATATTATAAAACTGTTTTATCTTACATACAAAGAAAACTGACCTTCATCTTTCAGACACTGATAAACAAAGTATTAACCCAAATATAGAGATTAATGGAATAAACTAATCGAAAGAAAATATAATTTCAAACTCTGTGAGCAGACCAATCTAATTAAAATTAGCTCCACTATTACATGTGGATCTAACAGCAGCCACCGACCTCGGTGGCATCGTGGTTAGGCCATCGGTCTACAGGCTGGTAGGTACTGGGTTCGGATCGCAGTCGAGGCATGGGATTTTTAATCCAGATACCGACTCCAAACCCTGAGTGAGTGCTCCGCAAGGCTCAATGGGTAGGTGTAAACCACTTACACCGACCAGTGATCCATAACTGGTTCAACAAATTCCATGGTTTGTGCTATCCTGCCTGTGGGAAGTGCAAATAAAAGATCCCTTGCTGCCTGTCGTAAATAAGAGTAGGCTATGTAGGCGACAGCGGGTTTCCTCTAAAAAACAGTGTCAGAATGACCATATGTTTGACGTCCAATAGCCGATGATAAGATAAAAAAATCAATGTGCTCTAGTGGCGTCGTTAAATAAAACAAACTTTACTTTTTTACTAACAGCAGCCAGTTGGAGCTCATGTCCACCAATCAAAACCTTGCTTGCAGAATCATGCCAGTGATTTAAAAATAATTTGAAAACATTCCGAATTATCCTGAGGGTATACGACATGTTTCGTGTGAATTACGTGAATGCCTTAAAACATGTTTTATTTTATAAAATAAATAATTTTTAATGTAAAATTGAAGACTGATAACCCATCCCGTACGTATTGGTATGGTTCGCTGTACTGCGGCCACTAAAATAGACTTGCCCGATATTTTTAGAATTTGTATGCTCCCAAATAACGTTATAAAAGGCGAAGTGTGATTGGTCAATGTTTAAATTATTATTTACAGACGAAATGTTACCTGGACATTGGAGACTACGCAGTGTTGTTAGCAATCTGATTAAAATTAGTTCTACTGGTCTAAATAAGGCATTCGTAATTCACATGAAACATATCATATACCCTCAGGATAATTCGGAATATTTTCAAATTATTTTCAAATCACTGGCATGATTCTGCAAGTAAGGTTTTGATTGGTGGACATGAGCTCCAACTGGCTGCTGTTAGATCCACATGTAATAGTGGAGCTAATTTTAATTAGATTGTGAGCAGACGACATTCCTTTCCATGAGTGAGTATTCCGGTTTTATTTATATATTGACAAATGTTTTTACAAATTGCACCTTAAAGTAGAACTTTTTCTTTTCTTTTTATGTCAAACCAACCTGCAATTATTGAAAAAACAACTTAAATTGTTTCCTTATACGAGGTATAATTGTAAATATATCATGTCAAACAGTAAATAGTACTTTAAAATATTAGTGCTCGTGTTTATGATGTATGGCGACAGTGTAGTACACTATTGTATCATTTAGATATTTTCAATGTGTAGATTTATATCAACGTATTAAAGGGTCATTCCTGAGTTTGCTGCAATTTTTAAGATGTTATCGAGTAACAGAGACTTTTTAAGGATTGCAATTACATATCAAATATATTTTTCTTCATAAAATATTAGTGGCTGCATATTAAACCTCTTTCTAATCGTTCTAATATTTGTACTAGGTTAAATTTCATTTTATTTCCTAAATATAATTGTTTGGTACGTACGAAATTATTTGAAGACAAAATTCAGTTTGGGCTTCTTACAAATATTAAGACAACCAGAAATACATTGAATATACAGACACTGATATTCTAAACAAGAAAATATATTCAATATGTAAGTTAAATTGTAGAAATATGTTATTAGTCGGAAACATCTTACAATGCAGCAAACTCAGGAATGTCCCTTTAAACGTTTGTGCATTTAACTTGATTAATTTATAATAAAGTTAAAATACCTGCTGGGAAAAGCACGACGAGAACGGTAAAAGCGAGGACGTGCATGTCTGTAGAACTTAGTCAAGTCCGATATCTAACTGATAACACTTCAGGCGAATGCTCAGTTTATAGTATGAGACACGACTTCACGACAACTGTAATCGTTTCTTAACGCCAGGGTCACTAGGGAGCATTTCTTCTCTTAACCCTGGTTCCCATAAACTCTGTGACATGCTGCAGGTTGCCGGAAGCCAAGCGGGATTGTCGTAGACCAGACGCAGGCGGTGTGTTCTTACAGAGTCGTAAATGGCGTATACCTATAGGTTAAACAATATTTTGAGTAATTGAGTGTGTGAAAGGAAAAGAAAGGAATGTTTTGTTTAATGATAACGCTGCACATTGATTTCCCTCCCTCTACTCGCAACACTAGGACACGGCGATAGAACAACAATACGTTAAATATGGGCTTAAACTAATAAGTTGCCCACCTAACTACAATACAGTAAAGTACTCTTATAACGAACCTGAAGGGACCATCATAGTTAATTCGTTATATCAGTAGTTCGTTGTACACATTTGCATAAGTTGGTTATTAATATACAGGGAGATAAAACGGGACTTTACGATCAGTTCGTTCTATGCAGTAGTTTGTTCTAAGCACGTTCGTTATTAGCCCGAGTACTCTGACTGTAAGAGAGCTAGACGGACATTTGGACATAAACACGCTCTCATTACAGTCAGAGACCAACCTATGTCTCTTTTTGGCAATTCCTGACTATCAAACGGTAGGCAACGAGTCCCGCTCTAATACCACAACAATCCTATGTTTGACGTCAAATACCTTTACATCAATCATTTTCGGGTTAAGTGATACAAAAAAATCCACATATTAATCACTAATACACTTACTACAGAAAGAAACCCGACAGCACCCACATTCAGCTACGCTTCGTGACACTCCGTCGCAACAATTGCAAAGCTCGGCGATCTATTTCGAGACGTAGACCACGTGATCGCGCACTGGGCGATTCCGCCCTGTGCAGCAGTTACAGGGGCCGTCTCATATCAAGCGAAGTTACAACATGGAAGAGTTGGCTAATGCGGTTTTGGATGAATTTGGATTTCATTACGTCATTAAACCAAAACAATTACACATTATTGATTCCATTTTGAATTTGAAGGATACATTTGGGTGTTATCGACAGGATACGGCAAAAGTATGTGCTACGTACTGCCTCCTCTTATGAAAGATAAAGTAAGTAGTAATTTAATTTGATTATTTTATGTTTTATGAATTAGTCATTAGTACAGTAGTAGAGTGTGTGTGTGGGTTTTTTTTTTTTCAACAATTACGTAACGCTCTTGAGGGGATGGGGTATCATAAGATGTATTCCGAGGCGTTAAGGGGAAGGATGGCAATGCTTGTTACTGCAAAATCAAAATTGAATCGGTGCATAGCTCATTCGATCTTTAAAACTTATCTTATAGTTGTTTTGCTATTCAGATCAAACTAAAAAATATTGAAATTTGTTTTGTTCAACGACACCACTAGAGCACATTGATTAATTAATCACTAGCTATTGGATGTCAAACATTTGGTAACTCTGATATGAGTATTGGAGAAGAAACCCGCTACATTAGCAATGGATCTTTTATATGTACTTTCCCACAGGCCACTGACCAGTTCTGGTGCATTAGTTGGAACGACAAAGAAATCAATTGGTTGAATGGATCCATCGAGGTTGTTCGATCCTGCGACGCGAACACTCAAACGACTGAACTGAAACCCACTCCCTAAGAAATATGCGGAAATGACTCAAATGTGAAACTGTGGTGTAATATCTCATTAAAAAGCAAAAAGAAAAATAAAGAAGAAAAAGGCGGTAGGATACTAGTAAATTAAGTAATAAAAATAGTTCAAATTTTGTTTTGGGTTGGTTGTAAGTATTCTGTTTGCTTAATAACTAATTTCATATGAACGATCGTTTTATCCAAGCAAATGTAAATCACATATATGTATAGTAGTTAATAATTATTGACAATGAATTAACCTACGTAGAACACAGCCCAATTGTTTTCAACAACTGAACAAAGACCGATTCTGTAACACAATACTCAATGATCAGTTGTAGACAGGAGTTCCGTCATAGTAGACAAGCTGACGCCTAGGGACCGATGGCGATGAGTTTCGCCGTATGCATGTATGGCCACAAATGACTGCCAGGTCCGATGTCGGGAATTAACCTGCTTATATCAGTTTGATGTTCAAGTACGCTACCACGATTTCTGATCAGGGCCACAAACTGTACTCAGAACGAGAGGGGGTGTGGGAGTTTTAAAAAAAGGTTTAGAACTTTTTTCAGCGTAGAATGTAGCCACAATTAATGAGATTACCCATCGATACGCATTGGCAGTTAACAGTACGACAATGATATTTGTCGCTGATTTACAAGTTCTTTTTTGACTGACGATTTGTTTATGAAAATAATAACCGCTTGACATGAGACGGCCCCTGTAACTGCTGCACAAGGCGGAATCGCCCAGTGCGCGATCACGTGGTCTACGTCTCGAAATAGATCGCCGAGCTTTGCAATTGTTGCGACGGAGTGTCACGAAGCGTAGCTGAATGTGGGTGCTGTCGGGTTTCTTTCTGTAGTAAGTGTATTAGTGATTAATATGTGGATTTTTTTGTATCACTTAACTCGAAAATGATTGATGTAAAGGTATTTGACGTCAAACATAGGATTGTTGTGGTATTAGAGCGGGACTCGTTGCCTACCGTTTGGTAGTCAGGAATTGCCAAAAAAAGACATAGGTTGGTCTCTGACTGTAATGAGAGCGTGTTTATGTCCAAATGTCCGTCTAGCTCTCTTACAGTCAGAGTACTCGGGCTAGTTCGTTATAAGTGTACTTTACTATATGTTTAAGTAGGAATTTATACACCTTTATTTACTAACATTCCCCGAGTAATATGTACATTTAGAACTGACAATGTTAAACCACTCATTAAAAACTGTAATATAGATGTTGGTGATGAGTTTCATTACATTTTTAATTGCCAATCTCTATATATCGAGAGAAACTATATATCTAGCTATTATATAAAAGGAGCAAATAATTTTACATTTTCCCCATGTACAATGTATTTCCATTTTGTATAAGTAAAAATATATACTAAAGTACTGTCGGAAATAGAATAAAAATGATTTTCGTCGATTATTTTTTTCATATTAATCTGACAAGTAAATATTTTGTAAATATCTTTTTAATGATACTCTATCTAATTTAGCAGTTTTTGAGGCTCTCAGTGATGTACGGGGTGATGTTTACTCTTGAAATTAAAAGAAAGATGTCGGTAAACAGGTGATTTGTGCACTTTATTGGAACCATCGGTATTGTCTTCCTCTAAAGGTGACAAGATGCATTCAAAGTCGCTGTAGACCACGAGGGGAACCCTGTCCGTTTTAGACATGTGACCTAAGCCAAATTGTCTCGTCGTCTTGTCTGGTTCGGGCATTTTAGTTTTTTGAGCTTTGTGATAGCAATATGATTTGTGATTCGAAAGGCGATCGCAATATGATTTGTGATTCGAAAGGCGATCTTCCGAACTGAATATCCACGGACATTTGCGACAGATGTATTTATTGTTGTGGTTTCTCACCAATGCAGCCAATGAGGTGATCAAGACGTAATGAGACGTGTCTTCTGTATTTATAAATAAAAGGTCGATGTGACGCTTTGGGTCAACGTGTGACACACTGTCACTGATTTTTAGGGGAAAGATTAAATTTTCTTCGTCGTCTTTTTTTTCTTTTGGACTAGCCATACACGTTAATACTGAAATCATTCGCTTTTTCGAATTTACCCACATTTTTTAAAGCCATTGGGAATTTAAATCCTTCTAAGTGCAGTTCGGATATGTGTTGAATGTAATTATCTGGGAGATCCTTATGAGATGTAGATGAGGGGTGCAAATGAGCCAAAATGGCATAGATGAAACATTTGTCATCATCTAAATTCCTAATGTTAAGGCTTTTTTTCTTCCGTAATTCGGAAGGTAGAGGTAAGTAAGAACTTCTGCGAAAAGGCTGAAACATAGTCACAGTCAATTTAACAGTCAATACCTCTTCGAAATCCAAACCGGAATAATCCCCTTCAAAATTATCCATGTCAATCATAATTTTGTGAAATGCTTCGACGTACATCATGTTCAAATCGTCGGATGCAGTAGCCGGAGTCATTTTACTCCTAAAATAAGGTTCTGTGTATGTCTTTTCACCACTGGGTGATAATTCACTAATTTTAAATTGGGTACATATGCCCCACTTGATCGAACGTTTGGAATCTATTTTTGTTTCTAAATGCCGAAAGATCTCGTGTTGAATTTTTAGTAAGTAAAATATAGGATCGGCTCCCTCTTGACCACGAGGAACGAAATCAAACTCCCCCACCTGTCCGTTAATGGCTTGACGAGAGCACCCATTTGCTTGTCTGTTGGACCTCTTTGGTTTTGGTTCTCCCCCGCCCCCTCCTTGCTGAGCGGGACGTTTCAGATGTTTATGTTTTGTATGTGTCGTGAGTGCTTTGACAGATGGGAATTGTTTTTCACAAACGCGACATGTAAAAGATTGATTAGAAGAAGTGGAAGCATGAATATCAGAAGCTAGGCAGGTAGAAATGTGTTTTCTGTAGCGGTCAAAGGATGGTAGGACCAGGCTACAGGTCTGACACGTCAAACTATCTCTATCGTTTAAATGATAAGTTTTCTTGTGTAACTTTAAATAATCCTGACGTTTAAAAGTTTTCTGACATTGATCACACGAAAAACACTGTTCTACAGGTCCACAATTAGCTTGGTGTTTAATTAATTATCGTTTTGAACCATATGTTTTGCGACAAAACTCACAGATGTACACAGGGGTGGTGAAAGAATTTTGAGACATGATTTTTAAAAAGAAATGTAAATTTTAAAAACGCTCTGTGCGATAACAAACAGGAAGATGGTAATGCTGAAAAAGAACAACAAGTCTTGTGAATATATGTTGACATCTAATGCTAACATGCAGGGTAAATAACATTAAAGAGTAAATATTTAATCCAAACATTTCTAAAGTACTAACAAACAAAAATCAATTTTATTAAACATATACTTCCAAGCAAACAGTATTTCTTGTGAAAACAAAATAGAAACAGCATCTTTCACAAACATTTTTTTTTTCGCAATTTATTTTTTAAAGTTATAATTATTAATTTAATTTTTATTACTAAAACATTCTTACCTGATATTCAAAGGAATATTCACAAAAATCCAGAATTAATCGGACAAAATGTCTCTGTGTTGCTGCACTGAAAAAGAAAAGCACAACACAGACGTCGGTGTTAATCCTCTGAAAACTGAATGAAAACTGCGCCAATTTTTCTTCTCCCACGCTATTAAATGCAAAAACCTGTATGTGTATTTACGAGATACATCCGATTGGTAAAAAAAATAAGACGATGAATCCGATACAAGCCAAGTTAAATTCAGCCGTAACCAGACGAGTCTATGATATATTCAAACGAGGGGTGTGAACGGACGAGTCTAACACGTATATCTTTGTTCATTCCTATTTTAAATGGAAATACCGCATTCAACATCACGTCCCATGTGGCTACTCTTATCAAATTGTCTGTCGGGACCCTAGTATCCACTCTTTCGATTTAAAGAAGTTCAGTGGGGAACATGCTGCCCACCATTTCATGGAAAGCATTTTGGCAGATTATCAGGAGATCTTGGAAGACCCGGTCCCTGTGCGTTTAACGCAGTGGGATAAACAACTCATCGATTGCACGACTGTGTATTATTTGTGCGGGGACGAAATAGAACGTGACCGACATATAGACCACGACCACCTGACGGGTGAATTCAGGGGAGTGTGTTATTCATACTGCAATGTTAATTATAAAGAGTGTAAATTTGTCCCCGTGGTTTGTCACAGTGCATCTCGGTACGACAACCACTTGTTTTTGCAAGCGGCCGAATTGTTTTCCGGAAGCGAACTTAAATGTATTCCCAATAATTCGGAACACTTTCTCATGTTTGAAATTGATGGTCTTCGGTTTTTAGACAGTTATAACTTTTTAAACACCAGCTTGCAAACATTGGCCAACAATTTGAGAAGTAAAGGCCGAGACCAATTCAAATATCTTCGTGATCACTTTCCTAATCACGTGGACTTGCTCACCCGCAAACTTCCCTATTTTTTACGAATATGTGGACAGTTTTGAAAAACTAGAAGAAACGGTCTTCCCCAGTCGGGATGAGTTTTATTCCTCTCTGACAGAAGAGACCGTGACCGAAGAAGAATATCTGTTTGCACGTGGGATATGGGACACGTTTCATTGTCAGTCTCTCCGAGAGTTCATGGAGCTTTACGTCTTTGTAGACACGTTGATCTTAACGGATGTCATGGAAGCGTTCCGTGACATGTGTTTGCAATATTACGAGTTAGATCCCCTCCATCATTACACACTCCCAGGGATGGCCATGGACGCATGTTTGAAAATGACGGACGTGAGTTTAGATCTGTTAACGGACCCCGACATGTACAATTTTATCGAACGGGGTATCCGAGGGGGAGTGGCATCCATCAATCACAGATATGCACAAGCCAATAACAAACACATGGCCGATTTCGACCCCACCCGAACCGAGTCGACCTTACTTTATTTTGATGTTAACAATTTGTATGGGGCGGCCATGTCGTTACCACTTCCTCTAGGGGAATGTGAATGGGGCGGCCATGTCGTTACCACTTCCTCTAGGGGAATTTGTATGGGGCGGCCATGTCGTTACCACTTCCTCTAGGGGAATTTGTATGGGGCGGCCATGTCGTTACCACTTCCTCTAGGGGAATGTGAATGGGGCGGCCATGTCGTTACCACTTCCTCTAGGGGAATTTGAATGGGGCGGCCATGTCGTTACCACTTCCTCTAGGGGAATTTGTATGGGGCGGCCATGTCGTTACCACTTCCTCTAGGGGAATTTGAATGGGGCGGCCATGTCGTTACCACTTCCTCTAGGGGAATTTGTATGGGGCGGCCATGTCGTTACCACTTCCTCTAGGGGAATGTGAATGGGGCGGCCATGTCGTTACCACTTCCTCTAGGGGAATTTGAATGGGGCGGCCATGTCGTTACCACTTCCTCTAGGGGAATTTGTATGGGGCGGCCATGTCGTTACCACTTCCTCTAGGGGAATTTGAATGGGGCGGCCATGTCGTTACCACTTCCCCTAGGGGAATTTGAATGGGGCGGCCATGTCGTTACCACTTCCTCTAGGGGAATGTGAATGGGGCGGCCATGTCGTTACCACTTCCTCTAGGGGAATTTGAATGGGGCGGCCATGTCGTTACCACTTCCTCTAGGGGAATTTGTATGGGGCGGCCATGTCGTTACCACTTCCTCTAGGGGAATTTGTATGGGGCGGCCATGTCGTTACCACTTCCTCTAGGGGAATTTGTATGGGGCGGCCATGTCGTTACCACTTCCTCTAGGGGAATTTGTATGGGGCGGCCATGTCGTTACCACTTCCTCTAGGGGAATTTGAATGGGGCGGCCATGTCGTTACCACTTCCTCTAGGGGAATTTGTATGGGGCGGCCATGTCGTTACCACTTCCTCTAGGGGAATTTGAATGGGGCGGCCATGTCGTTACCACTTCCTCTAGGGGAATTTGTATGGGGCGGCCATGTCGTTACCACTTCCTCTAGGGGAATTTGTATGGGGCGGCCATGTCGTTACCACTTCCTCTAGGGGAATTTGAATGGGGCGGCCATGTCGTTACCACTTCCTCTAGGGGAATTTGTATGGGGCGGCCATGTCGTTACCACTTCCTCTAGGGGAATTTGAATGGGGCGGCCATGTCGTTACCACTTCCTCTAGGGGAATTTGTATGGGGCGGCCATGTCGTTACCACTTCCTCTAGGGGAATTTGAATGGGGCGGCCATGTCGTTACCACTTCCCCTAGGGGAATTTGAATGGGGCGGCCATGTCGTTACCACTTCCCCCTAGGGGAATGTGAATGGGGCGGCCATGTCGTTACCACTTCCTCTAGGGGAATTTGAATGGGGCGGCCATGTCGTTACCACTTCCTCTAGGGGAATTTGAATGGGGCGGCCATGTCGTTACCACTTCCTCTAGGGGAATTTGTATGGGGCGGCCATGTCGTTACCACTTCCTCTAGGGGAATTTGTATGGGGCGGCCATGTCGTTACCACTTCCTCTAGGGGAATTTGAATGGGGCGGCCATGTCGTTACCACTTCCTCTAGGGGAATTTGAATGGGGCGGCCATGTCGTTACCACTTCCTCTAGGGGAATTTGAATGGGGCGGCCATGTCGTTACCACTTCCCCTAGGGGAATTTGAATGGGGCGGCCATGTCGTTACCACTTCCCCTAGGGGAATGTGAATGGGGCGGCCATGTCGTTACCACTTCCCCTAGGGGAATTTGAATGGGGCGGCCATGTCGTTACCACTTCCTCTAGGGGAATTTGTATGGGGCGGCCATGTCGTTACCACTTCCTCTAGGGGAATTTGTATGGGGCGGCCATGTCGTTACCACTTCCTCTAGGGGAATTTGTATGGGGCGGCCATGTCGTTACCACTTCCTCTAGGGGAATTTGTATGGGGCGGCCATGTCGTTACCACTTCCTCTAGGGGAATTTGTATGGGGCGGCCATGTCGTTACCACTTCCTCTAGGGGAACTTGAATGGATGCCACAAGAAGATGTAAATAACATCGATTGGCTCCACCTTGATCTCGAGGGAGACGTGGGCTATGTTCTAGACTGCGATTAAGAATATCCCCGCGAAATGCATCACATTCATCAAACCTTGCCCGTTGCGCCCACCAAAGAGAGCATCCCCTACGACCAGTTCTCCCCCTACCACAAAGACCTTTCTTAAAAAAATGGGGAACAAAATGGAAAAATCTACGGGAACCAAACTGTTTTCGACGTTAAAAGATAAGAGTCACTATATCATTCATTTTTCCACTTTACAGTTCTATCTGCAATTGGGCCTGAAACTCGTCAAAATTCACAAAGTATTAACATTTATTCAAGATGCATGGATGAAACCATACATTGAGTTTAATACCCAAAAACGCAAAGAAGCCAAGGACGAATTTTCAAATGATCTGTTTAAATTATTATCCAATTCGGTCTATGGAAAACAATTGCAAAATCTCAGAAATTATCAACAGGTAGAACTAATCACAGACGAAAAGAGATTGCGACGGTACATGGCAAAACCTAATTTCAAATCTGTCAATATCTTTTCGGAACATTTGGTCGCCGTCAGCATGGAAAAAGTGTCTGTCACACTAAATCAACCCGTGTCCGTTGGCTTCACCATTTTGGAACACGCCAAACGTATTTTATACGATTTTCATTACAATGTCATGCTAAAAGAATATGGAAATTGTTTAAAAGTACTCATGACTGACACTGATAGTTTATTATATCAAATCTCGGCTCCCGTGGGTAGACCATTGAGAGACCCTTATGATTTCATGCACGCAAATCTATCTCTTTTTGACACGTCCAACTATCCAAAAGACCACCCGCTCCATTCTTCAGTCAGACACAAAGCTATCGGTGTCATGAAGGACGAAGCGGGGGGACAAATCATCAGGGAATTTGTAGGGCTGCGAGCCAAAAATTATTCATATATAGTGGAAAAAACTGAAGGTGTAACGAAGGAAGAACTGAGAGCAAAAGGCATTCAGAAAACATTTATTCGTGAGCATCTTCGTCACGAGATGTTCAAAGATTGTCTTTTAAAACATAAACAAACCACGGCCTCTTATCATCAGATTAGATCTTTTCATAACGAATTGTTCACAATCAAAACCACGAAAAT
>NW_024535158.1:0-15223 GCF_016097555.1 Gigantopelta aegis
CAATAAATATAGTTCCCTTTTTTTACAATTTCCATATTAAACTTTAATATCCAGTTATTAATTAGACTATATACAAGGTGATCTAAAGGTCAGCCAAAACATTATGACAATAAAAAGGGTGCACATCAAAATACAGATTAAATTATAAATTCAAAATACAGAAGGAAACTTTGAATAGGTTATTACTACATTATTGCTTTCAAGGACAAAAACACGACAAATATCAACAGAAAACTATCAAAAGCTGGTGCTCCACAAAGAAGTAATGTAGGATACCTACAATACAAATTATTTTATAGAAGTAAACCAAGACTATAAGGGATACATGAAGTTAGTGACATGTATTATAACTAAAGGACATTATAGTCAGCCAGCTAGACATCTATGTATTCATATTCAATTGCATTTTACATGAAGGTATTCCTCTATAGATATAGAAATGTGCAGTGACTTTTTTAGTGTGTTTGTAATATAATTGTAATTGATTTCATGTGTTATTTCCTGTTTCTATTCTGGCTGTACAAGTTGAGTCGTAAGCATGTTATTTTAGATTATATTTATGTTATTGTTAGGGTTTACAAAATGGCATTATAATATCCAGTAAAACTACATAGTCTCAGAGCTGGGATAGTGCTATGACGAGTTATCAAATAGCACCCACCAGAGAGTTTTGACTTTTTCAAACCCGAAGATGAGTGATGTGGGAATCGAAAGATTCACAAAAATTCTGATCTGATCAATAAACATAGGAGAGATAGGTGAATACGATCATTAATATAATATATGTAACAAAGCAGATGATATATTAAGCTATTTAACCTCAGTGCAAAGGAAAAGAGAAATAGACTATAAGGTTGTGATAAAGATGCTTCAAAATTGTTTCATAAAAAAGTTAATAAATCTACAAAAGAACAAAATGTAACCACGAGAAAAGCCACCAAGAAGGAAACCTGTAGATTCATTTGTAACTCCGACTCTATAGTATTGAGTGGAGCAATGATCAAGGTATAAGATCTATATAGAATTGAAATTCTTCATGGAAAAATGATACCCGACCACATAGTAGGACTATTGGACTAAGCTTTATCCACAACGTTGCAGTTTGAATGCAGACATAACACACAAAAAACCCATCAAATCAGCTTTGAAAAAGGGAATCATGAGAGGTCAAGACAGATGACCCCATGGAATCTGCAAATAGATTGTTAGGGGGTAAAAACACCAGGAGTACTAGGCTCCTCAAAGACACCTCAGAGTTCTAAACGAAAGTCTCTTCCTCACACTGAAGAGCAAAGTCCTGAGACCAAATCAAAATGCTATTGATATGAGAAAGAACCTCCCCATTTAATAAAGCAGCATCTTCCAGCAAGTAAGCTCAAAGAAATTTTATGGCTTGTGCCGAACCAAAGGTCAGTAACTAAAACTTCATTAAAATTAATGAAGAAGAAACAGCTTTTCTGTCATATCAGACTTCAAGCAACCATGCATGATTGAATTGAGTGTACACATGAACAGTTGAATGTAAAGTTTAAGATGATATCTATCTTAAACTTAGAATTCAACTTGTTCACTCGATACAGTTGCTGATGATACTGTTATCAATTCATCTTTATGTACATTTACCAACGACAGCAAGTTACAAGCCTTGACCAGAAGACTTAATGGACTAAGAGAAACAATCTTTCAATGTCTGTGGTCAATTGACAGACATCATTATTAAGAATGACAAAAACATCCAGGAGACTGTACATTATAATAAGGCTATAAACCATTACTTGGAGGTCCAGTTATAGGGTCCTCAGAGGCTCACTTGGTACAAATTTCCAAAAACTTTAAAGACTGGGTGTCATGAAAGAGAGAAAATTTTTAACGTGAAAGATTAATCAAAATGTATGCAGGGAACTTAGGGAAGTTTTCTCTAGTACATGACGCTAACAGTTTGCATGCTGGTTTGTTGTTGAAGTAAAATGGCAATTAAAACTCTGCATTGATCCCACTTAACTGAATGAGAGTGTCTGTTGTGAAATATGCTTTAGCCTCAGTTGAACAACCCTGGTGCAATTTGAGGTGTTGAATATATTAGTAAAATTGATGTTAACTCATTATTCTGATAAATACCATTAGGTAAGGAATCAGCTACCCTTACTATGTTCATAATTCTCTTTGGAAATTTCACTTTAATCGATTGCCATTTGGTATTACTCTCGTTCCTGAACATTTTCAAAGAGAATGACCATGTTTTATCTGGATTGGAAGAAGTAGGGTATAATATGGATGATACTTTAGTCTTTCTAAGGGTCAAGAAGACTTTTAGAAAGAATTCATCAGTCAGGACTCACTTAGAACACGAGAAAATTTGAGTTCTCCATAGTCAAGTGTCATGTTTCTAGGACAGATCATTGACAAGAAAGGAGTTAAACCAAACTCTGAAAAAGATCGACGCAATAGTGTGAAACATCCAGAAAGTGAGAATTAAGTTAGATGTTTCTAGGAATGTTAACACAATTAAAGAAGTTGTTTCCCCTACTACAAACTATCAGAAAAAGGAAACCATTTAAAGACATTTTGACTACATATCACTTTTGAATGGGTCATAGGCACAAAATGATGCATTTCAGGGAATTAAAGAACTTGTACTCTTATCATTTTCTAACTCTGTATGACTAATAACTACTGTGTCAGGCAATGCCTCATCATAGATGGGAGTAGTATTAAAAACATAAAATTGGAATGTATCGAAATCGTTTGTCTACATTTTTAGATACATGACAGCAACTGAACAACAATATGCCCAAATTGAAAAAGACGTTAAAACTATTAAAGATTGTTTATATAAAAGTACAGTCCCTTCTTAGCACTTTTTATCTTATCGTTCAATCCACAAACAATATATAAAAGAGTACAGGCAGACAAGAAAGTAATTTGAAGCACATTAAGATTTTGTACATGAAAAACTAGTAGTAAGGTGGTTAGGAGTATATTTTCTTGTGTAGACAGAGCAGGACAGTATCGAAGAAACCTATGACACATCTCACTCTTAGAACAGAGTATCCTGGAAATGAAAATGGATGCTAGTCTTCTGAACTTAGTAAACATAATAACTCTTCTACAATGCAAAGAAGTAATGAAAGTTCACCCAGTACAGTTACTATTGGATCATATTTAAATGTTGGATCATACGTTAGTAGATCTGGATGTGTATTGAAAGAATTCAATGTGGATAATAGTTTATAATTTGAAACAATGGAAATTGTAGTGTATTTGTGATATAATTGAATTGTTATCAGTATTTCTTGCTCCTTGTTACTTGTCTATATACCAGTTGAGTTGTAAGCTATATTGCTTTAGATTATGTTTATGTTATTGTTAATGTTTACAAGTACATTATTAACTATATATCAGTAACATTAAAAAATCATTCTCTCAAAATAAAGCAGCTTTTATTTATTCAAAACTGTTTAAGATGAAAAAATGTATTTACATCACAAACAACTGGTTTTGAAAGGATTTACAAGTCCAGTCCTTCACATTCTTAATTGATTTTAAATGCAGTAGCATAAGTGTTTTGCTGTGTGTAATAATAAATTCTCAATGCTTAAACTTGTTTAATAAATATTTAATATAATTAGTAAAAACCTAGCCCCATTGATTAGTTATTTGTGAACACATTATAAAATGCAATAAATATATGTTTACAAGAAGATTAATAACCAAGCATTCTTTCCCTTCACTGAACACTGGGCATTTAGCATTGACTGAAATGCAATATTACTCATACAGTGGGAGCATGGCAAATTACAAACCTAACATCACACTAGTGTAATTCAGTTACTACTACAATGAGGGTTCTGATTAATGTAATTATCATATAACAACAGAGCTTAAAAAAACTTTGGCAACTGTTCTAATGATATTCATTTATAACATCTCACATATATAGTTAGATTGTGTAATTTCCCCTATTGCTGTGGTACATAAAAGCCAATCAAGCAATCAGATCTATATTATATGGATGTATGTCAGAGGCCAAGACTAGTTTCTGTGCACAAATATTAATAACTAAATGTTATTTATTTAAAAGTAAAGCTGTAATAATATAAATCACCTTTCACAGTAATAATAATAACACAATAGTAATAATATTAATATGATGCAAGTGATCAGGAAAACAGTAAAGAGGGATAACACGAATCTCATATATGAATAATTAAAATACTACATTGAGCTCTGAGAGACTTTTCACGATATTTAGATCAATTGCCGATCATATCATTGTTATAGCGTTGTACCCAGGCTTTCGCGTAAGAAAGTAACTACTGCTTGCGCATGTGCGTAATTATTGTAATTTATGCAATATAGTGACATCATAATTACAACATTTTAAATTAAATGAGGAAATAAATGGACTGCGTTTACATTGATGACGCTACACGAATTTAAGCATGGCTAGTCGAGTTTCGGTTGTGCAAAAGAGCGACTAACTTGTTCAGTGCTGTTGGGATACAAAACCAACACTAAAACATCTTTTTCGTTATATATAAGAGTTGCTCTTTTTTTAAGAGATAGATTTAGCCTTCCTAGGTGCTTTAGAGCTTAGTAGTACAGCAGAAAAGTTTCTATCAATATTACAAGTAGCCATCAAAGTCTGACATTGCAAGAATTTTGAGGTTATGGTTGACGGAGGATTCATAGAGTATACTATTTTCGTTGAAATCTGTGGAAATTAAACGCTGACGCGCAAACAGTAGTTACAGGCGTTTTCTTTCGCGAACGCCTGGGGGTGTACGAGGCTAATAATTGTGGGGGGGGGGGGGGGGGGGGGGGGGGGGGGGGGGGGGGGGGGGGGGGGGGGGGGGGGGGGGGGGGGGGGGGGGGGGGGGCGGGGGGGGGGGGGGGGGATTACTGCAGCGGGCGAGGGCCCAAACAACATCCACTTTGTGACCTGAGCAGGTGTGTCAAAGTCAGTTTGTATACCAGAATAATTATGTACTATGTTATTACGCCAACTTCTTTGAGGTTTTATATGGATAATGTAATTGGTTGCAAATCAGGTCACAATTTTTTTGCTTGTATATAATTATTTTCTCGCATGATTTGAGAATGTTAGTAGTATATAGTACGAAAAAGAAAACAGGATGAAAGGAGCCTTGAGAAGCCACTATTCTTATGCTTTCCCTGATCATATACTTTGTGTATGAGATCAAAACGTGTATATGACATACTACTTAAATCGCTTAAATGTTTCATGTAGATGTTGAGATTATTGTGAGCAAACAGAAAAGATACTGCAGATTTGGAAACTCTTGTGTTCTAAAATTTTCATGTAAAATATTAATATGTTAAGAAAATTTTCACGCACAATTACATACTGTAAATATTACCATCATAAATATTTGAGCTTACTATGTTTATTTTTATACATCACCTAACATTTAAACTGTTTTTCACAATGAAACAATCTACAATAATACAGTAGTTAGATACTCCTTCCCTCTTTCCATAATAATGATTGCAATTATTGTCATGATTCTTAATAGACCTGTTAGCGTTTGCTATATACCAAGAAACTATTTCTAACTGCTTTTTATAACTTTCCGTTGCAAATATACTTGTCCTATTTTATTGTAGTCTAGTCTAGTCTAAGCTAGCATTTTAATCAATTGTATGTTATGCTCCTTTCACAACAAATCATTTCACACTTCTGTGGCCGCTAATGTCATGCAGTTAGCAACATATACCATATATCAGTGACCAGACTAATCTATACACTGTCCTATAGTGTTACCAATAATCCACTATCTCGTTAAATCAGTGTTTGATGATTTCTTTTTAACAATAATGCTTATAAAGTTATTTATAAGTAGTAATAAAGTAATTAAATGCACTTACTTGTATTAAATGACTTCGCTTGTTGCTTGAGGTAAGTTAGTTTACAGCTGCCGTCAAGATTCTTAAGACATTTAATTATAAACATACCACAATTTAATGAATTATCTGATGGAACCGGAATGAGACTAGTCTCGCGTAGCCAGCCCCTCCCTCTGCGGAAGGGTCTGGTCAATACAGAACTACCGAAAATCTGGTAATTGATAAGTTGTTAAGATGGCAGGAGGGCAAACACCCCTATGCGAAGCGCCAGATACGTGAAGTTTAAGTTGCCTTTTCAGTGTAAAAAAGCAACATATCCTTTGGCAGCGTTCCATGAATTGCAGTGGCAAAAAGCATTTCTGTCTTGCACCATTCTGTCCTTACTATCCCTTTTCAATAGCAGTTGGTTAGATTTGTGCGGTATTCCAATAATGGCTAGTATAGTGCTTGAACAGTTTCTTGTGTAAAAGTGATGTATATCTTCATTACATGAAAATAAATAAGTGATTTTGGAACAAAATAAGTGAAAAGAAAAAAAAAATATGCAAAAAAAAATTATGGTTCAAAAGCAGGCCATGTTCATGAAATTATAAATAATTTACTTAAGGAGCACTTCAATCTGACCTGTCTGAATGTGGAATGCAAGCAGACAGTTATATTTACCATAAGTGTATGCGCGAGTTGAAAAATTAACACAGCTCCTGCAAATAGTAGAAATGGAAAAGAAAGCTTTTATAGATATGCTGCATTCAAGTATTGTTAGCATGAGACGAAGTAAATCACTCCCTGAGATAAAAGTCATTTACTGCTAGTTCCTTCACCTTAACTGTAACTCCTAATCTAGTCACAACAGCTTGAATTGCTGTTTCTCGATTATCCATGACAGTTTAGAAGGTTAGACTTTATTACAATTCGACTGATGAAAACATCGATTATTGTAAACTTCATGGCGATTTGCATAGGGCAGAACAAAGGAGCCTGCTGAGTTCATTTACACTGAAAAGACAATGCAAAAGCTTGCTCACGTATCTGGCATTGTGCTTTTGTTAAGTCAGCAATTTTAAAGTGGGTGTTTGCCCTCCTCCCAATTGCATACTTATTAACTACCGGATTTCCGGTAGTTCTCTGAACGAGAGCCATGCTTACAGTTGACCAGACCAGACCCTTCCTGCAGAGAGAGGGGCTGGCTACGCGAGACTAGAAAAACAACGTGCATTATTTAGCTTCGATCACTAAACACGTATATAAGAGCTGTCACTAAAAACAGTACAGCATTTAACTTGAAAAGTCAGTTTAATGATAATGGGAAACTAGTTGGAATTACCATCTTCTACCTCATATGTATACATTGTAACTAAACGTTAACAATTTAAATTCCTCCAGATTGCATTTCAACTACATTCACAAGCACAAGCATAAATGCTTATACATAATAAATACTTGAAAGCACCTCCAAGCACTCCAAAAAATGTGCTTTAAAGTACTTTCAAGCACAACCACTCAAGTGCTTGCCCCATGTTGGGCAATACCAGATTATAGAAATCATGCAGTGGCCAGATAGAAATAAAACCTATGTCACACTGTTGTTGCCTAGGGCTCTCCTAACTCTCCAATATCAGTGATTGAAGGCACATTTATAATTAACAGTCAGGATTATACAGTTTTTTAAATTAATAATAAAGTAATTAAATGTACTTACTTATGTATATAATGTCTTTGCTTATACTCCGTTGAAGTTAGCAGGAAACTAAATTAGCCCTTATCACAGCGTTCGGGGAAGAAAGCCTGGGTAATACTGCTTAGGAAAAAGTATACTCCTCTGTCAATTATGACGTTAAAATTCCTTTTACCGACAATGTTAGACTATCTACGATGGCTACCTGTAGTGCTGATAGAAACTTAAAATGCTGCTCTTCTCTACGCTCTAAAGTAGCTATATATGCCAGAAAGACCAAGCCTGTCTCTTTTAAAAGAACTTTTTTCTGTTGAAGCTATATATGACAGAAGAGAATGTGACAGATATTTTCCACAATCTGCATATCCAACGTTCTTTGTTAGCCAAGAAAAATGATGAAAGCTGTTATATTGTCATGAGAGGGAAGAGAATCTTTCTGCATCTCTTATCAATGATGCTCTATGTCTAGAAAACTCAACGGGATAGATGTAATGAGCATGGTCACAATTGTATTCAAAATGCAAGAAACAATATTGCATCATGTTTGTTAAAAGAAATATTGACAAAACCTATGTACATCAATATAACATATACAAATATAGACAGCATTCTAATAAAGAAAACTGGAATATACCATTTTTAATGTAGTGTACGTTTTTTTATACACAAAATAAAAAATAATATGAAAAATGTAAAATTATCATTTGGTAGATAATGCTAATTCTTAATTTGTGGTTTAGCTTATGTAGATATTTGTATTTGAAATATTAATGTAAATATTGTAATAAAAATTCCATTCTTAATAAAATGTTGAAATTGTAATCTGGTAATAGTAACTTCAATAAAGGTAGAAAACACAATCTACATACATGATGCTGCAATGTGGGTGAGTCATTCCACTAAGTAGGTCTATTTATGTGTTTTTCTAAACGATAATGAGTGGAGGATATGCACAGCTAACATATTAGAGCTATTGAGGTTGTATTTATACATCTAGTAGTGGATCTTTTGATCTTTTTTGCTACAATCAACACAGTGTGAAACCAATACATTTATGAAAAAAAAAAAAAATCTCATTTATATTCATAGACTTACACAATTAATGATAAGGCATATACATACAAAGTATATTTAGGTAGTGAAAGTTATTCATGTAGGTTGGACTATCCAAGAGAAAGACCTTTAGCAACTTTATTATCCATAAGTATAAGTCAACAAGTCAAAACTAACAGACTACAATATACTGTATACATAAACATATAACTAAATATATTAGTCAATGCTAAATGCAATCTATCAGTAAGTTGTACATGTTGTATTGTTTAATAAACTGAAATGTGCTTCCTTAATTAACATAATTTTAATGCACATACACTGAATAACTGATACGTAGTTACAGTATGGTTCAACGGTCCTTAATAAAAACAATATATGCTTCTTATAAAAATGTCTTATATAAAGCAATGATATACCGAAAGCTGAATTTTTTTTTTTTTTTTTTTAGTCAAGTGTCAAGTGGTAATGCGTAATATTACTGACTAATACACCATATCTGTAATGCCAATACTACTTTGGATTGTTGGTTGGGGTTTTTTACAACTGGTGATAATTAGTAAAACTTCTATTATTACTTAACATTATTATATTAGTCATAATTACTATCAAGGAATAACCCAGGAATGTCAGTGGCTTTCTCCCAACAAAATGCTGATAGTGTGCTTTTGTGGTTAGAACCAATAATAAACAGTCAGTTGTACACATATAAAGTAACATTGAGACAAATTTGCTAAATGTCAGATGTAGACAGGTTGGATTATATCTTATACTCTTATTTTGAATTTTAGCTGACAGATATTGAACCATGACAATCTACATGATAAATACTGACACTGCCTATGGTAATATGGCTATTTAAATGTAGAAAAACACAGTATTTCGGGAAAAAAAAAAACATTTCAGAATCTCACATTATTAAATAGTGACTGATTTCAATGTTCTGAAGCATTAAGTGACTATTAAAGAACACACACCGTAGACAAACTGAACTAATAAATGATATGGTGTACCATGTAATAATGTATAGTAGCAATTTAAAAAATATCGGAAGTAGAGTTTTATTCAACAAAACTGTAACAGTTCCTGATTAAGAATGACTTCGTTATAATAGTAATTAATGTTAATATTATAACTAGCTTTTGATATGGTTGTGTTGTCAAATTGAGCTTGATGTGCTGTTACAGAAAAAAATGTACAATATTTGAATTAGTAACCACAAAGGAGAACAGTCACATAAAAATGAGAGAAACAATATGAAAGTTAGTGGCCATTCCCTCTATATATAACAGACTGAGAAACAGCTGCAAACTCGATGTTCACTAAAAGAGTAAAACTGTCTTAGAAAGAGAAGTTGAAACTCAAATGTAAGTATCTTGAATTAATAAGTTTAGACTGTTGAAAATTATTTAAGAGAAACCTTTTTGGTTACATTTTAAGTAGTGAGACAACTGACTTGTGTAACGAATTTGCTAGAAAAAGAGTCCTAGGAAAAAGTTAAAGGGCAGTAGTCCGAGTCCATTACATTGGAGCACAAGCATGATGACATCAAACTCGCTTCCAAAATGACTCGTTAGCAGATAAGGTGAAGGCGTCAAAAACTTGTAGAATACTTCCCTCAAACATGATGAAGATAATCTTTGTCATTGCAAGATGACTCGTGAAGGATAGTCAAGCTACTGAAAACCTGCAAAACACTGTTCTCGGTATGTGGTGAAAACTTTGAAAAGTTACATGATCTTTCAGTCAATTAGAGTCACCTCTAATATGGTGAAGACTTCAAAAAATTGCACGGTCAGCTTGAGTTCTATCATGGAAAAAAAATTGAAGTTGCTACTGGAATTAGAGTAAATGCAATTGAAAAAGAAAATAATTGCCAATCAAAGAAGTGGAAATGGAAAAAACAAGCCTTGGCTTACAAAAGGTCAGGTAAAAAAATTACAAACTGTTGACAAAGACAAAAGAAAAAGATGAAGTGAGAGAGAGAGAGAGCTGCTATGAAAGGGAAAGAATTTGTCCAAACTGAACAAATAATTGAAGAATGAAAATATAATGTATAAAAGAAAAAACATTCTGAAGAGAATATATATTTACTCTATCGAGGAATACACTATGCGATTCATTCTCAATTATATAGTTAGGAACAAAATGATAAAGATCAGAGTACCGTAATGTGGAAAAAGGAAATATTTCTTAATTTCGTTCTGACTTGAGTGGACCTTTGAAGCCTATAATCCTAACTGAGCCAAACGTAATGCAAGTCCTAGTCATATACTACTTTGTTTTATTGATTATAAACAAAAGACTAACATTAATAGGTCACTTTATTTTCATGGTATTGCTGCATTTTAAAATGTATATTAAAATGTTCATTGTCTAATTCAGGAAAATGAAAACAGTAGAGTCATAATCTAATATTTATGACATAACAAAAACTGAAATAACTGTTTTGTTGATCACTGACATACATTTATGATATTACCATACATTTACCCTATATGGCTATCAAGATACGGTATTGATATGCCACAAACTGTATGGCTTACAACATATGTAATATCCATAAAATGGTCTCCATTGTTACAACGGTTAATAAACCACACAATAGTTTATCACATAGCTAATTACTTTGATGATGTTATATATTAAAGAATTTTATTGGTCAGTATGTTTCCCACAGGTACACCCTCTGTTGTCACATATTATAAGTCTGTTGATTGACATTCAAATACACAAAGTGTGTTCAGAGAAAAGGAATTGGAATGTCCTTTCGTTGGCTTCCGCAACTTTGAGATGTATAGGTGCTAAAAAAAAAAAAAAAAAAGTAGTCCCTAGTAAACTATCCTCTCCTCCTTTTACATAACGCTGACTGGGGCATAGGAAAGTCTAGAAAACATTATTACCATTTGCACAACAAAAAGGGAAAATTGAACAGTAGTACATTAGTGATTAAACAGTTCTTTTTACATCACATAAGTTTGTTACATGCAACCTGTATAACAATATATTGGTTAAATCAACCAATCAATATTTACAGTGGTATGAAGCATGGTCAGCTTAAAATCAATTTTACAAAAGAGATCAATCGTTTCAGTAAAGGCTATGTCAGCTTACAGATGTTTACATTACAGATGTGATCTTGGAAGAAGCTCTGCCAAACTTGCAATGGATACCAAGAAAGAAAAATTTTAAAGAACCATCCTCAAGGTCCAGAAGAAGCACAAGACATACAAAGATGAAGTATTGAAGACAAATGCTAACATTGGAGGAGTAAAAGCTCCAATACACAAGCGCAATGAAAATATGGAGAGAAATGTGATATGAAATGGCTTCACTGAGATTGTAAAATGTAAAATAGCTAAGGAAAATTGAACGATGGAAGAAGCTAAGGCATTACAAAGAACAATCTAAAGTGAAGCAAGTGGAAGCTAAAGTATCGCAGGAGTAGGCTCAATTTCTTCTAGCTCTAGATCTCTAGATCTCTAGGTCCGCTCATCAAAGTGTCTTTGAAAAAACTAACCCTATTCAAAAAAATGAACATCTTTATATAGAAAACAAACAATAAAAAGGAATATATGAAAGATTCTTAATACAGGTGTATGAAAATTGTTTGATTAATTCTTCAAAATTACTCTAGCAGCTTACTTAGGAGGTTTAAAAGAATGGATATGCTGTAGTAGAAACCAATTAATGAAATTGGGTTGTATCAAGAAAGGAAGTTATAGGTAAGAACTAGCAATATTGGCCAAATAGAATTGGGGCTAACAGTTTTGCTACTTCCTTTTCGTGATGAATACAACTTCATCATTTGAAGCAAGACAGTACTTTACGTCATAATACATGGAGAACGTGATACCTCGTAAAGTGTACTGGAGTGGCAATTGCCTATACACAGGTACATAAATGTTTGGTTTTTGCATTGTTATTACTGCTAAACCCAATCTAACATACTAGTATGCAGATCTACCTAGTATATCATTTCAGTTGTGTGGAAAGAAGCATGTGCGGCATAAAGAAATATGTGTTCAAGCAATTTGTAAGCTTCTAGGTGTGTCCTTGCATTCTCCTTAGTTTAATGAGTACAGGGTATAGATAGGGCATAGGTATAGACGCAGTATATTTATATCTATGATCAGCTATCATATATGTATTATATCCACCCCCCCCCCCCCCCTGAGCGAACATGTGTTATAACATACATATGATACATGTATCTTCCAATATTACATGTATTTTTTATGCAGTCTATATTACTTAAAACTATACCTGTTCTTGTTTGTACTAACATAATGACAGCAAATTAAAATCATTAACCAAAAAATATAAAAAGGGGATAGGTACAAATTACAAATAATTCAATATAATTCAATATTATTTGCAAAGCAGCTGAATGTACCTAATATTACCATATTATATTTGTGATAATAAGTTACCAGTTTTGTGTTAACATATAAACACATCTTCAGCTTCTTGAGGTTTATCTCTATAAAGAAAGAAAAAAAACCATAACTACATGTGTATACACTATGACAAAGAAGCCATGAAAGTTAAGTGTGTTACTTCACATACCACAAAATTCAGAGTTTAATTAAGACAAACCTATTGTTGTAATTACGTCTAAAATACATACATACATCTATAATTATATATATATTATATATATATATACGCATACCTCAGCTGGTTCAACAAATAACAATATCCACAATTCACTATTTGAAAAGGAGCTTGGACTTTATATTTTGTCTCACAACATAACTTTCCTCTCTTGTCTTTATAAGAATATCATTCACATTCTTATCTGTTGCATGGTTGTCTTATATTTTCACACAATTTAATTGTCCACACACCACTTTTTGAAAAATCACCATGAGCAACTCCTCTGTAATATGTAGCATGTGCATTATAGTGTAATCATTAGGTGGTTGGTAACAAGGTAAAAGTGGATTTAGAGGAGGTGGAGCTGTTGTTGGTAATGTTTCAGTTGCATTTTCCTTCAAACAACAGTCAAAGAGAAACAAACGTGTTACGATCTTGAAGATGGCAATTAGGATTGTTAGGTTGAAATTTATCAATGACTTCTGAATCAATGGAAAATTCTCATGTTTGTGATTGTCACATGGTAAAATGAAATACCCCTTTCCTATCTATACTTCAACCATGACCTGCATAATAGAATACTACCCATTTCAATGCAATGGAGGAAGTAATTATATTCTGATACAATCTTGACTACTTTTCTTCATTGTTGTAGGTGTTGGGTTTTTAATAACAAGTGGCAAAGTTGAGACTATCGAAAGTTGTTTTGATGTGTATTTTTAATGTCTAAATCGCTCTCTTGAGGTCCCACTTATTTACAAACCCAAATATAACAGACTAAGACCAATTCTTGGATTAAGATCTGTGTGTGCATTTGCCATTATCTCTACTGTAAACTCTTTGTACATTTTATCTGAAGATGTGAAAATAGACAAACATACTTCCAGATTTAATAATATATCAATTACTCAAGTGATTGTTTTCAAGACTAAATCCATACAATAACATCATGAAACATTTACCTACACAAAGCATTACAACAAATACAACAAGGTGTTACCAGTCAGATCTAAAAACTGTACTTCACTTTAGACAGCAATTGGAATACCTGTCAAGTACTCATTAATACCTTTATTTGGCACTATTATACATGTATCACATTTGCATTAAAAATATTAGGTAGGATAAACTGAAGCTTATAGAATGATAATTGTGTGTAGTTAGCATAGAACCCAAAACATTTTAGGACTGCCTGTCACACACATGTGTGCCAGGAAGTTGAAACTAACAATGTGCACTATAATTTTATAGCTTACCATCATGTGGACCAGCAATATTTGATGGTCTGAACAAAACAAAAGATAAGTTCAAATTATAGCCAAACTTATTAAGAAAGAACTTGCATATATTTTAATTTCATTGTAAGTACTCATTAAAACTATTTACTTTACACTAAATAGACTATTCATCAATACTTCAAACTTGTAAATACCTTTACTGGCTTATATTTATTAGACAAATCAAGATATTTTGTATGGTCATGCTTTACTTGTGAGTTTATACAACAAAAAGATAAACATATTGATTATAATTATACTTGTGCAACATAACTGCAGACTATTGGATAAATGTTCTGGGTTGAATCTGTGGTTTGTAATAGGCATTATCTACTGGAAATGTCCATACTTATCAATCCTTTTAGAGTATTATGATTCAGAAATGTTATAATAATTATAATCACACTGTCATTAGACCTTTATCTAATGGTGTTCCAAGTCAATGATCTTGGCTGTATTCTCTGGAAGATACTAGTTTAATACTGGGCAAACTTTATACATGCATTGAAGGCAATTAAGATGAAGTTCCATATGAACCAATCTGATTGAAAATAACCTTATAATATCCGATATAATAAATATGTATATTGTGTGCCATGATTATATTCCTATATTTTTATAAAATGTTGTGATAAGTCCTATTGACAATTGGACACAAGCAAGTTGTTGCTATGAATCCCAATCAAAGAAATTTATGGAAATAAACATGACTTTGACTAAACTAAAAGCTGAAAAATGTAATAATTATTTT
>NW_024535159.1:0-21151 GCF_016097555.1 Gigantopelta aegis
GTAACACACTCGGGAGATGTCATGAATGACATTCAGTGCATTGGTCATCACACCATTCATGTTTACTTGAAGAAGTTGCCCAGTAATGTAACACATTTGTTTTTTACACTCAGTGCTTGGCACTCCCCAACAATTGCTCGGTATCCTAACCCAAGTTTAAAATTCTTTGAAGCTTCTAATCAGAATAAAGACCTTTGCAAGACAACATTCACACACGCCAGACACAGCCAGGCTGTTGTCATGTGTTCTTTATCCCGCTCAAGTGCTGGATGGCAAATATTTGAATCTGGAAAACTTTCTGCAGGAAATGCTAAGAAATATGATCCTCTGAAGACTACTATTAGAGGTTTGATCTCGGAAGGATATTAAAATGTCGTTGAATACAGCTAACAGAATTTGTGTCATTTGTATCTACATGTACTCATATTCCAAACCTAATAAACATCGTTTATCATGGTGTTCAGGATATATGTTGTTTGCTTTGAATATAATTTTATTATAGAGAATACTACACGAATCACCATTATATGTCATTTATCTAGCAGTGAGTTGTTTTAAAATCTGTGTAACTAACAAAAACAAATTGAATGATTTTTAACCAACAGTTTTGAAATAAATGTTATCTAATGGACATACTGTAGTCTTTTTATTTATAACAATAATAATAATAATGATGATGTACCTTATCTACAGAAGGTAACTAAATTAGTACAAGTCTATAACAAGATGTGTGTGTGTGTGTGTGTGTGTGTGTGTGTGTGTGAGTGAGTGTGTGTACACATACATGTCTGGATAGCTCAGAATGTATTGTGACAAGTCTGCCAGTTGGAGGCAATTCAGTGCCACAGGTTCAAGTCTCAGCAATGGCCTGACACAATCTGTGAGGCCAGAAAGGATTTAATTATCCCCTGTGCCAGTGCGTTAATATCTATGTATGTAATAGTCAAATATGACATACATACAATATATAGATATTCATACATACATACATACAGTCATCAATACATACATCAATGTATACATACATACATTCATCAATACATACATACATATATACATACATACATAAATGTATACTCTTAAAAAAAAGTAGGGGTACTCTAATAAGAATTTACAATTGCCAAAACTACGGTATATTAGCTGTGGGGAATGGTTATATGATAATAGTGAATGAATTGGGCAAACATTACAACCGGTAGTTCAGTATTACAGTAGGTTTTATGACCATCAAAGATCTTGAAGGACGATTGGGGTCAGAAGTGAAATTTGAAAGTTGACTGTTTTTTATCACTAAATCACAAATTCAAACAATAAAAATGACTAAAAACAAAACAATAACAACTGTATGATCAACAGAATGAAAACGATTGACAGAAATAATGTTCCACAGTGATTAATGGACCTTCCTGGAAATTGTCAAAATCGAGAATGACACCCCACGCACGTGTACGGGTCAACAGTGTGATGCATGTGCAAACTATGGAATGTGTTTCGGTGTTGATAAACAGACCTGAACATTCTTTACTAGGATGTTTGTGGTCAAAACATATGTTCGGTCTAATAATTGATATGAACATTAATATTTCAGGTTCCCCTACTTTTTTTGAAGAGTATATATATACATGTACACACACACATATATATATGCAGGGATGACAGTATATTTCTTTACTACTTACATGTGTATATGTAGGGATGTCTGTATGTTTCTTTACTACTTCCCAGTACTTATTTTACTCCAGTTGTTAAGTAATATATTTTAGCAGGGGGTGGGGGGTGTATTTTTTATTTTGATTGTGTGGGTTTTTTCAATGAGCCCCTAAGGGGACATGTTTGTTTTGTTTATTTTCTTGTTTATTTCATTTGACTTGACATAAAACAAAAAGGAAAAGTGCTTTGAAAATATTACAGTTATATGTTCATTAATTGTAAAATTATTAGTCATGATATAAGTAAAACAGCAATACCCGAAGTGAAGAATGTTGTCTGCTCAATGATGTTTAAGTTGGGCTATATGTGTGTGTGTGTGTGTGTGTGTGTGTGTGTGTGTGTGTGTGTGTGTGCATACACACACACACACACACACACACATGTTTAACATTCAAAATGGATCTCCAACATAAAAATAAAACATAAAATTATTTTTGTAAAAAACATCATTTAAAATGGAGGCTGGTATGGGGCATAATTTTTTTTATCCTATAACTTATCTATATATTAGAGACAATAAACTGTGTAAATCTCTGGGTAGAATATAATCTTGTACTAAATTGAACTGGAGCAAACAAAGAATTAATAGTATCTTTGTTGGCTGAAATAGATACTAAAAGTGGAAAAGTTAACAAATTTACAATTTGGTTACGAGTAATTGAAATTTATAAAACAGATGATTCTTTGGGGTGTTTCATTTTTTTTCCTTTGTTTCTTTTTGTTATATAATGATGTTAAAATTCATTATGTTGAATTAAAAATACTTTGCTACCCCCCTCCCCTCCCCCTCCCCTCCCCCTCCCACACACACACACACACTCCCAACCACCACTACCACCATCAACTCGACTAGCAAAATGTATACAATATTTTATCTCGCCTTCATGTAAAATTCTTTAATCTCATTGGTTGTTTGCCGTTGGACAAAACCCTTATCCCCCTGTGGGCGGAGCCAAATTCTCTTATACCCCGTCTGTAATTTCCAACAGTTTCCAGCCGCCCCAGTTAATGCTAAAGCAATAATTAGATTATAAATAACATTGATAATCAATCAAGTATACATAATTAATTTTATTTTTACTATAAAATACACTATTTCAATACTTTTAAAAGCTGCAATGTTGAACTCGGCCACCTAATTACGGTCGTGGTGTTATTGTATTAATGCGCGATTAGCAACAGTTGTTTTGTTGTTTTTTATTTTTTATTTTTTTATTTTTTTTACTACATACATTTCTGACAAAAAAAAGTGTTTTTTTATTTTATTTTTTTATTAATATCTGTTTCAGACAATTTCGTATTACAAACATTTGAAGTTAAAAACTCGTTTATCGATGGAACTATTTTTCGTCACTGGCAAGTGGTTTCGTTCGCGTCCGCGTGGTACGGCTCCGTTAATAAATTGTTAACAATTATTGTCTGGCGTTATTTTGATTATTTGGCTATATGGTTTAACATGTCGGCAAGATAAATTCGTTGTAGAAGCATCTCTCGGAGTATATGGCTTTTTATGTACCCTCTGTGTGCTCTTTTACCCCCTCGCCTTCGGCTCGGGGTAAAAGAACACACAGAGGGTACATAAAAAGCCATATACCCCTCGTGATGCTTCTACAACTTATAATGTAATTTTTGGAAATAAAGTGAGAAAAAAGATGTGTACGGTGTGTGTGTGTGCATGTGCGTGAAGAGATACTGTTTCATGAGTGGCCGTTAGAACGTGCATGGGCGTGACTGCCGTTGATTGATCCAAGCGTTCACATATTTGTACATCAATTTAGAAATCAAAAAGAAAAACAAAATAAGAAATTACGTTAGAATAAATAAAATAAAATAATCGATTTCCACATGGAAAAAACATGATGGCAGTCTGTTAGTAAGATGATGAACACATTAATGAAATTTTCAAATAAACAGAATGAATGAATGAATGAATGAATGTTTAACGACACCCCAGCACGAAAAAATACATCGGCTATTGGGTGTCAAACTATGGTAATGCAAATAAATAAAGTGATGATCAACATCAATATAAAAATTCAAGATTTAAACAAAAACAGTGTAAAGAACTGTGCAAAAACACAAATATCACAGAGAGATACTGAATTTTACTCAAAACTTAAATTTTGTGCTGTATTGGCCATTCTCAAAGAAAATGTTACACCCCTGCACCACAGTGAGGTTACAGCACGCGCAGGGGAAATAAACAGAAAGGAGATAAAATTTCACTCTAACGCCTTTGGCGTCGCATTTATTTTACTTAAATTTTTTCACCAATGGGCTTAAAGTTTTCACTGAATGAATGTGAAATATTACAATTACAGTCCCCATACAATTTAGACAATACCATATTCATATTATTCAGTAGCCTATTGTTATCGTTTTAGGTGGCCATTTAATATGCTCGATCTGATTTTAACATCAGGATAATTAATTGTATTTTGGCTGACGCTTTTAATTATTATTATTATTATTATTTTATTTTTATTATTATTATTATTATTTATTTATTTATTATTATTATTATTATTATTATTAAAAAAAATTGTTTTTTTTTTTTTTGGGGGGGGGGGGGATTAATTAAATCAACATTTTCCCCTAAAGGCAATATACTTTTATGTCCCAAGCCTTCAGAACCACTGGTCACTGCATGCACAAGTTTGGCTTAGGATGGACGTTGATTGGATATAGGCACGTAAAAAGAGTTTAAAGAAGCAAGCTATTATTAGTCAGTCTCAAGAGAGATTTGCTAAGAGTTGATGAGTATACCCTCTTAAAGAATTTCGGATTTTTGTTAGGTCTTCAGAAGCTATTCATCAAGGTCAGGGCCGTAGCTAGCATGGGGGGGGGGGGGGGGGTTGAAAAGCATAGAAACTTAAAGAAAAGGAGTTTTAGACTATTAACTACTCAGTTGTACCCCCCCCCCCCAAAAAAAAAAAAAAAAAATCCTAGCTACGGTCCCGAAGATCTACTATAGTACCTAGTTGAGACATATGTTGTGGTTCACATATTCACTTCTAGCAAATGGGGAAGAATTAAAACGATTTGTAATTTTCTATGGTAAGCCCGCTGGCTACATTTTGCCCATGTTATTTTGTAATATTGTGCTTTGACATTTTGATCATCGGGTTACAGCGGTAGTCTACAGACGGCCGGTGTGAATCGGTTCCTGCTCCACGAATCTATCCAGTATCCAATTTAGTAATTGTTTTGAAAACTATTTATATCGACATTTAAATATAATGGAAGACACGGAATTTATATATAACGAAAACACCACACGTGAGGCTAAGTTACAGAATATCACAGAGTTCTCGGAATTTTGTCATCGTGATAAATCCTGGCTGCCCATGATAGTGTACATCTATCGTCCAATTTATCACGAAAATTAACCAATGGAAAAAAGGCTTATATGAAAGTTGTATTAGAATTTATTATACTACCTTAGTTGCCCTTAGCCAATGCTTCTAGTAAAGCTACCAACTTTGTTTTAATTACAATACACATGTACCATAAATATTGTGCATGTTATCAGTTTTTGCTAATTAATATTGAGAGAGGAAACCCACTGTCGCCACTTCGTGGGCTACTCTTTTCGATTAGCAGCAAGAGATCTTTTATATGCACCATCCCACAGACAGGGTAGTACATACCACGGCCTTTGATATACCAGTCGTGGTGCACTGGCTGGACTCAGCGAGAAATAGCATAATGAGCCCACTGATGGGGATTGATCCCAAAACGACTGCGCATCAAGCAAGCGCTGTACCACTGGCAGGGTACAATATTTTGAAATCTGAGGTAACCGGAAGTTGGTTCACATAGTTTTTACCTAGGTAACCAATTGTTCGGTTACGTGAATTATATTTGCATAACCTGTGGGTTACCTAATCGGATACCTCAAAGTTATGTAGAAATCACATTTTAAATACATAATTTTTTAGCTCAAACATAAATATCAGTCCAGCAGTACTGAAACAAAATAACACACTGATATGCTAATTATTAGTATTCACTATAACTTAAGAATTTCAGAGTTTAAAAGAGTATCTTTATATAAAAAAACACACAAAATCAAAATAACAACCAAGACTAATTTTTATGTCTTAAAAGGTCTTTGAAAGGCCTATGAGTCCGGTGTTTAGAACGTCGCCATGCGTGTCAGCTGAAATTGTCTGCCAGCGTAATTGTCTGCTAGAAAGTGGCTGCTAGAATCCGCTCGGTAAAGTCGGACTCTTTTCCTTTAATTCAAAGTGAAGATCGTTTCAAAGTAAGTTATTTCTTGGTCTCAGTGAGCTCGAAATAGATCACAATATACGATTAGGGTGGGGAAATGTGATGGTAATCGTTATTCTGACCGCAATTTCCAGAACCGTTGTCCAGAAACTGCTAATGGCGGAATGGCTAGGCCTGGTAAACCTCGCTGTTGTGCTTGCACGCGAGGTTTATCTTGGTGAACTACATGTTTTCTAGTCCGAACGGGCGTAGAAATAAGGTGTGGTTAAGAAAAGTATTGACTTAATGTATGCACTGCACAACATGGTACCTGAAAGAGTGAACGATTTTTTTCCGGCTTAGCCGCTGGACTACAATGTGTACGGTACAAAGCATATTGATATTTCTCGATCTTTTTCCCTATTAAAATACCCTTATTGACATATAATTACTAAAAAAATAATACTGCTTAATGATAAAATTACGACTAAAAAGATATATTAATTTACTTGAGCCTAAAATACCCATTCCTTAGGCTTTGAACTGTTTCTTAGTTTCTTTCCAAGCTGACGACGTGACGTCTCTGGATGATAGACCAGTCCATTAACTTAACGGTGGGGGAAGAGGATTCTATGTTTAACTTTTCTAATACTACAATGTTTAAATGTTTTTGGGTTTATGAATCCAACCAGAAGAAACTGTGAAACAAATATTGAGTTTATCAGTCACAAACTTTTTAAATACTGAATTTAGTTTGTTTCTTTCATTCATGTAAATATTGTTGGAACCTGTCACCCTTTATTTGGAATCACCTGATGTTAGCTTCCGCGAAACAAAAGCGAAAGTAAAACTGTCTCAATTCTTGGAATGGCTGGATTTGAACTTTGTCTCTTTTTATCTACGCTTGTGCTCCCCCTATACTAGTCGTCGAGAAAGATTTCCGCCCGCACCCCCTCTTTACCAGTTCATCGAGATAAACGGTTCCAGCACGATATTTATTGCTGTAAATTGTAATAATACATGACTTACATAGACTGGGATCTCACTCAAGTTTTTATTATGCAGCACGCCAACATATCGTCCGTATAAAGTAGAAAACCAATTAACTATTGACAAATACGAATATATCCGAATATTCCCGAATGTATTACTTGCAATCTTATACCTGTGAGGAACTTTTTATTACTTTTCCCAGGAATACTTAGTACTTTTTCTTTCTTTTTTAAAGATTTGTAACAAATAAATTGTAGCATTAATGCATAATTAAAAAGCAGATAGGAATATAATTGAAATAATAATTATAAATAATTTATATCTGCATCAAATTAATTCAGCTATTTAAGTACATGATATTTTGTAACTTTTTTTTGTGCAACCTCAAAGTTATGTAGAAATCACATTTTAAATACATAATTTTTTAGCTCAAACATAAATATCAGTCCAGCAGTACTGAAACAAAATAACACACTGATATGCTAATTATTAGTATTCACTATAACTTAAGAATTTCAGAGTTTAAAAGAGTATCTTTATATAAAAAAACACACAAAATCAAAATAACAACCAAGACTAATTTTTATGTCTTAAAAGGTCTTTGAAAGGCCTATGAGTCCGGTGTTTAGAACGTCGCCATGCGTGTCAGCTGAAATTGTCTGCCAGCGTAATTGTCTGCTAGAAAGTGGCTGCTAGAATCCGCTCGGTAAAGTCGGACTCTTTTCCTTTAATTCAAAGTGAAGATCGTTTCAAAGTAAGTATTTCTTGGTCTCAGTGAGCTCGAAATAGATCACAATATACGATTAGGGTGGGGAAATGTGATGGTAATCGTTATTTTGACCGCAATTTCCAGAACCGTTGTCCAGAAACTGCTAATGGCGGAATGGCTAGGCCTGGTAAACCTCGCTGTTGTGCTTGCACGCGAGGTTTATCTTGGTGAACTACATGTTTTCTAGTCCGAACGGGCGTAGAAATAAGGTGTGGTTAAGAAAAGTATTGACTTAATGTATGCACTGCACAACATGGTACCTGAAAGAGTGAACGATTTTTTTCCGGCTTAGCCGCTGGACTACAATGTGTACGGTACAAAGCATATTGATATTTCTCGATCTTTTTCCCTATTAAAATACCCTTATTGACATATAATTACTAAAAAAATAATACTGCTTAATGATAAAATTACGACTAAAAAGATATATTAATTTACTTGAGCCTAAAATACCCATTCCTTAGGCTTTGAACTGTTTCTTAGTTTCTTTCCAAGCTGACGACGTGACGTCTCTGGATGATAGACCAGTCCATTAACTTAACGGTGGGGGAAGAGGATTCTATGTTTAACTTTTCTAATACTACAATGTTTAAATGTTTTTGGGTTTATGAATCCAACCAGAAGAAACTGTGAAACAAATATTGAGTTTATCAGTCACAAACTTTTTAAATACTGAATTTAGTTTGTTTCTTTCATTCATGTAAATATTGTTGGAACCTGTCACCCTTTATTTGGAATCACCTGATGTTAGCTTCCGCGAAACAAAAGCGAAAGTAAAACTGTCTCAATTCTTGGAATGGCTGGATTTGAACTTTGTCTCTTTTTATCTACGCTTGTGCTCCCCCTATACTAGTCGTCGAGAAAGATTTCCGCCCGCACCCCCTCTTTACCAGTTCATCGAGATAAACGGTTCCAGCACGATATTTATTGCTGTAAATTGTAATAATACATGACTTACATAGACTGGGATCTCACTCAAGTTTTTATTATGCAGCACGCCAACATATCGTCCGTATAAAGTAGAAAACCAATTAACTATTGACAAATACGAATATATCCGAATATTCCCGAATGTATTACTTGCAATCTTATACCTGTGAGGAACTTTTTATTACTTTTCCCAGGAATACTTAGTACTTTTTCTTTCTTTTTTAAAGATTTGTAACAAATAAATTGTAGCATTAATGCATAATTAAAAAGCAGATAGGAATATAATTGAAATAATAATTATAAATAATTTATATCTGCATCAAATTAATTCAGCTATTTAAGTACATGATATTTTGTAACTTTTTTTTGTGCAACTAATAAACAAAGAAAAAATGAACAAACTGTCAAGTGTTTCATATATAACAGGGCCGTAGCTAGAGGGGCAACTCCGGAAAGCATTATAGAAACTTAAAGAAAATTCTCTTCTTAACTGTAGTTTTAGACTATTAACTACTCAGTCCCCCCCCCCCCCCTCCCAACAAAACATTCTAGCTACGACCCTGTATACATGTGTATGGAAGGGCTGCCACTCCAGAATGGTATTTTAGTAAAGTAATTGTTCCATCAGGATTATTACAAGGCATCATGAATTACTTTCTGATGTAATGCTCAATAGATAATTATAGATACCTATTCACCGAGTACATATTCGACCAATGGTTTACACACAATCACACAAGTGTGTGCAAGCACAAACACACATATACATACATACATACATACATACATTATAGCAGAATATAAACATGGCTCCTAAATATGCTATTTGGCATCTAAAAACATAGAAGTCCTGAACAGAAAAGTTAACGTAGAGGGCTGCATATGTGGGGGTTTTTTTTTTCGTGCTCAACATTTGCTGGATTAAAAATGAAGTGCAGAAAGTGCAATGAAGAAAAAATAAGATGTGCTTTTCCCCCTGAAGATCTGTCCAAGAAGTGTAGACATCCATGATTTTACTGCATGAGGGTAAGCTTGTTTCACTGGTCATTAAGGTTGACGACAGTAACTCTTCTCACCCTTGTTTTGGCTTCATACACAGTAAATAAAACATATCTTACCGTAATTTAACTTGAAATTCATATTTCGTAAAAGGTACAATTTTTTAATCACAAGATTTTCTTGAAACACATTCAGTTGCATTAGGGGCCGTCCATAATTTTCAACATTTTCACGAGCGTACAAACCATACACAGTACGGTTTGTATGCTCGTGAAAATGCTGAAAATTATGGACGGCCCCTTAGTAATATTCAAACAAAACATTTTCACTATTAATGTTTCCAGCGTTCTTAAAACAGAAACGTCATGTATTCAGTTTATAGTTAATGTTATTGTAAGATGTAAAGTGATGTCATTGGAATACTGACATCATTCAAATTCAAAATTAGCTATATTATTACAATACCTATTCACCACATTAAAATAAAAATTGGTCTACTAACTTTGACCCATGTCAAAATTCATGTCAAGCAGACAACACTGTTTACAGGTCAGTATGTTTTTATTTTTCATAATTCTGGACAAAATATTAAGTTTAAGTTTTAAAAGATGAAAGAAATAAAAAGTACCTTTTGTCAAATATATCATATCAAAATATTAGTTGGATATGGGTTTTTTTATTGTGTACGATCAAAGCCAAAACAAGGGTCCGAAAAGTAACTGTTGTCGACCTTAGGTTTTGATTGAAGCTTTACATGTATACATTTATTCTGCAATCACTGCAGGTATTATGACTATGATGATTACCGGTAGATAAAATTTCAATGTTTTCAGTCAATGATCATAATTTACAAATGTAGCTTTTTGGGACAAAACTACATTTACTCTAGATACAGTCAGCAAAGAAATATTGTCTTTTGACCATACAAAAAAGTACAGTGTAAACAAATGATGAAATGTTAAAAATATAATAATAAATAAAAACTTTAGACAATGCGTCCACCTACTACATGTAGTCTGGAAAATGGTATTGTTGGTATTTATTTCATTTATTTGTTATATTACATAGAACTGCAGACAAGAAATGATATATTTGGTAACAGAAATATATTAAAATCTTTTAAATTCTATCGAGACTTCAGAAATATATTAGAATCTTTTAAATTCTATCAAGACTTAATTTTGAAGTTTTCAAAACATTTTAATTTCTATATAAAGTTTTGAAATGTATGTATACATGTACTTATCTTGATTTTTGTATTGTGTATTTTTCCACACAGCTTCTTACATAATTACTGTATATAATTTTAATTTTTACTATAAATACTCATATTCATGTACTAATCTTTGTTTGACTCCCAATAGCCAATGCATATTGTTGTGCTAAGGTGTCATTAATAATTCATTCATTATCCTGTTCAGGTCGAATTGTGAATGTGAATTAAGGTTAGAATATAGCAAACAGGTAATATTTTATTTTTAAAATTTGATTAGCAGCATTTGCTATCATTTTAAAAGTTGATTAACAACTATAGTTGTCAACGTTACAACCTCAGGTAGCGATCTCAAAAACCTTTGTAGAAAATTACGACGCAATATTGAACAAAATGTTCCCTGTTTGCTATTCCAACCTTCAAAGGATATATTATATGGCCAATATCTTAAATCTGAATGACAAAACTATATTCCCAGATCAAAATTGTATCTCTGCACAAGGCGGTCAAAAGGATATTAGGAAACGTTATAATCAGTTATTTTATTTATATGAAATCTAGCTGTTGTCATAATTCACAGCTCTTTCTATGATATCTTCAATATATCACCCATTCTTTATGAATAATTTACATTTTCAGCTTTTTCTTGGGAGCAGCACTGCCGATCACCATAATGCAAATTTTAAGGACTGCAAAATGTAGTTATTTCTTGTATTTATATCAGGGCTGCAGAAAGTACTCACAAAAATTCTGACGGATGAGTTAAAAAATGCAACTACCAGTCCGACTGGTGAATTGTCTTTTTTAATTTGTATACATATTTTATTTTTGCATTGATCATTTGAAGTAAAGATAGACTATATTATAATATTGTTAAACAATAATATATTCTATAGCCTGACGGACTAGTAGAAAGTCTGGTGGGCTAGTAAATTTTAGTTGGTTCTGGTCCAGCGGGCTAGTGAAATATTTTCCATTTCTGCACCCCTGTATATGTATATATGATTACAGCATGCATGGCTTAACTTGTGTTAGGGTTAGGGTTATGACTTTCAGAGTAGCAGAACTTGGGAATAAAGGACTGATGATCAAATCTTGTCCGTTTTGACAAGGGGCGGGACGTAGCCCAGTGGTAAAGTGTTTGCTTGATGCGTGGTCGGTCTGGGATCGATCCCTGTCAGTGCGCCCATTGGGCTCTTTCTCGCTTCAGCCAGTGCACCATGACTGGTATATCAAAGACAGTGGTATGTGTTATCCTGTCTGTGGGATGGCACATATAAAAGATCCTGTGCTGCTAATCGAAAAAGAGTAGCCCATGAAGTGGCGACAGTGGGTTTTCTCTCTCAATATCTGTTTGGTCCATAACCATATGTCCGACGCTATATAACTGTAAATAAAATGTGTTGAGTGTGTCGTTAAATAAAACATTTCCTTCAGTTGTGACAATGACTGTGTTCAAGCATTCAGTGAAACACATAACCCTGGAATTGAAAATTATTTCTTCATTTCAGTGTGTGATGACAACATCGGAGAAGACTGGACAGTGTCCACATCCTTCATGTGGTCAGCCGGTACCATTCAACAGCGATGTCATAAACCTCATTAAGCACACTTTAGCCAAGATGTTCAGAGCGTACACCTCTGAATATACTCCACCTTGCGTCACTGAGGCATCGGCCCACGGCATTATACGAGTGTCGGTCTTAACCGGAGACAGCACCAACATCCTGTTCAACCCAGCCATGACCGTGTTACAGCTGAAGGAGCAAATCAAGACCAAGCTGGGACATGATGTTCAGAAGCAGAAACTACTCCACCATGGAAACGAACTACAAGTAATGGCCAAACATTAAACTTGCTATCTTCTGATGTCACCTGTGCTGTAGTATGTCAGGATTTAAGCTGCTGCTTGTCAAATTGCCAAATATGAACTAAAGTTGTACAGTCAATCCTGTATTAATCAACCATCAAAGAGAGTAGCACAAAATGGCTGCTTAATACTATAGATGATTTGGGAGAACCAATACCTTTTAAACAGGTGGCTGCTTAATACTATAGATGAATTGGGAGAACCAATACCTTATAAACAGGTGGCTGCTTAATACTATAGATGAATTGGGAGAACCAATACCTTTTAACAGGTGGCTGCTTAATACTATAGATGATTTGGGAGAACCAATACCTTATAAACAGGTGGCTGCTTAATACTATAGATGATTTGGGAGAACCAATACCTTATAAACAGGTGGCTGCTTAATACTATAGATGATTTGGGAGAACCAATACCTTATAAACAGGTGGCTGCTTAATACTATAGATGATTTGAGAGAACCAATACCTTTTAAACAGGTGGCTGCTTAATACTATAGATGATTTGGGAGAACCAATACCTTTTAAACAGGTGGCTGCTTAATACTATAGATGATTTGGGAGAACCTTATAAACAGGTGGCTGCTTAATACTATAGATGATATGGATGCATCTTGCATGCATTTGACAGCAATACAAGGTCTCTATAAGATGGTTGATTACAGGCACCATATATATGGATGGTGGTCAGTAACACACTCAGGAGATGAGCATTGAATGACATTCAGTGCATTGGTAAATCATTCCATTCATGTTTACTTGAAGAAGTTGCCCAGTAATGTAACACATGTGATTTTTAACACTCAGTGCTTGGCACTCCCCAACAATTTGCTCGGTATCCTAACCCTTTAAAATTCTTTGAAGCTTCTAATCAGAATAAGACCTTTGCAAGACAACATTCACACACGCCAGACACAGCCAGGCTGTTGTCATGTGTTCTTTAATGACCCGCTCAAGTGCTGGATGGCAGATATTTGAATCTGGAAAACTTTCTGCAGGAAATGCTAGGAAATATGATCCTCTGAAGACTACTATTAGAGGTTTGATCTCGGAAGGATATTAAAATGTCGTTGAATACAGCTAACAGAATTTGTGTCATTTGTATCTACATGTACTCATATTCCAAAAAGAACATAGAAAAGACAACATTTCACACTGATGGAAACTGTAACCATATTTGATATAAGTTATAAGAACTTAACTATATTGACATTTAACTTTTTAAGGAAAATAAGAGAGTTTAAAGGTTCAACCTAATAAACATTGTTTATCATGGTGTTCAGGATATATGTTGTTTGCTTTGAATATAATTTTATTATAGAGAATATTACACGAATCACCATTATATGTCATTTATCTAGCAGTGAGTTGTTTTAAAATCTGTGTAACTAACAAAAACAAATTGAATGATTTTTAACCAACAGTTTTGAAATAAATGTTATCTAATGGACATAATGTAGTCTTTTTATTTATAACAATAATAATAATAATGATGATGTACCTTATCTACAGAAGGTAACTAAATTAGTACAAGTCTATAATTCTAAGTTTAAACAACAGAATTTAAACACATACATGCAGACAAATATTTAAAAAAAAAAATATATATATACTACAAGAGTATACTAATGTTTGTTAATACTACGTTTAAAATTCAAAATCCAAATTGTTGAAAAATACAGTGTTTAACAGATGAATACAATGCATTTTGTTTTAGTCATGGATGTAAGATATTGGTCATCTGGGTGTTAAAGATTGGTGGATAACTTCCACATGTAATACAATGGATTGATCATTTTATAAATCGAGTATACAATTTTAAACATTGTAGAAAACCCACAAGATGTGTGTTTGTGTGTGTGTGTGTGTGTGTGTGTGTGTGTGTGTGTGAGTGAGTGTGTGTACACATACATGTCTGGATAGCTCAGAATGTATTGTGACAAGTCTGCCAGTTGGAGGCAATTCAGTGCCACAGGTTCAAGTCTCAGCAATGGCCTGACACAATTTGTGAGGCCAGAAAGGATTTAATTATCCCCTGTGCCAGTGCGTTAATATCTATGTATGTAATAGTCAAATATGACATACATACAATATATAGATATTCATACATACATACATACATCAATTCATACATACATTCATCAATACATACATCAATGTATACATACATACATTCAGCAATACATACATACATACATATATACATACATACATGTATACTCTTCAAAAAAAGTAGGGGAATTCTAATAAGAATTTACAATTGCCAAAACTGTACGGTATATTAGCTGTGGGGAATGGTTATATGATAATAGTGAATGAATTGGGCAAACATTACAACCGGCAGTTCAGTATTACAGTAGGTTTTATGACCATCAAAGATCTTAAAGGACGATTGGGGTCAGAAGTGAAATTTGAAAGTTGACGTTTTTTTATCACTAAATCACAAATTCAAACAATAAAAATGACTAAAAACAAAACGATAACAACAGAATGAAAAAGATTGACAGAAATAATGTTCCACAGTGATTAATGGACCTTCCTGGAAATTGTCAAAATCGAGAATGACACCCCACGCACGTGTACGGGTCAACTGTGTGATGCATGTGCAAACTATGGAATGTGTTTCGGTGTTGATAAACAGACCTGAACATTCTTTACTAGGATGTTTGTGGTCAAAACATATGTTCGGTCTAATAATTGATATGAACATTAATATTTCAGGTTCCCCTACTTTTTTTGAAGAGTATATATATACATGTACACACACACATATATATATGCAGGGATGACAGTATATTTCTTTACTACTTACATGTGTATATGTAGGGATGTCTGTATGTTTCTTTACTACTTCCCAGTACTTATTTTACTCCAGTTGTTAAGTAATATATTTTAGCAGGGGGTGGGGGGTGTATTTTTTATTTTGATTGTGTGGGGTTTTTTCATTGAGCCCCTAAGGAGACATGTTTGTTTTGTTTATTTTCTTGTTTATTTCATTTGACTTGACATAAAACAAAAAGGAAAACTGCTTTGAAAATATTACAGTTATATGTTCATTAATTGTAAAATTATTAGTCATGATATAAGTAAAACAGCAATACCCGAAGTGAAGAATGTTGTCTGCTCAATGATGTTTAAGTTGGGCTATATATATGTGTGTGTGTGTGTGTGTGTGCGTGTGTGTGTGTGTGTGCGCACACGCACACACACACACACACACACACACACACACACACACACACACACACACACATGTTTAACATTCAAAATGGATCTCCAACATAAAAATAATTCCAGTAAATATTGTAGAATAGCTGACCAGATATCCAAACTAGTTACTGGTAAGTAGGTTTGATGTGTTCTTAGTTGCACAATAATTAGGCTACTTAAAACAATCGGCCTAGAGAGCTGGACTATTTAATTTTCAATTTTGTTAATATACATGTAGTAAATGATAATCCATTAATTTGTAAAGACCACCTTAGAATACCCCTGTAGGAAATTTAAGAATTATCCAATTAAAAATATATGAAACATATTTTGAGATTTATTAAAAAAAATATAATAATATTGATTTCTATTATCAGGGTTTATATGGCAATAGAAAACCTGATTTTATACAAGGAATGATGCATGGCCAACTACTTGCTACACCTATGGTCAGTACAAGCCCAGTTATATGTATTCACATGTATATCTATAGGGAAGCCCATGTACACTGTTACTAGTGCTAGAGATAAAAATAGACTGCTAGCTAGGAGCTGAAAAAGGTAACCCAGCTCACTTTGCTCATCCAGAGATAGCGGTCAAGCATGCAGTTGATTGTAAGCTTACAGTGCAAGTCATTGGCTAATGCAACCCCTAGTCACATGATCTGACTGGTCTCTGGGAGCTAGTGCCAGGCTCTTGATGTTGCGTTCTTTTCTTGTAGCTACTGTAGATCAAGACATTCACAACTCTCTGATTACAGTATTTTGTTAACCACCACCACCCCGCCACACTCCAACATCAAGAGTGATGATAGAGAAAGGTCATTATAAATTTGATGTAGTAAATAAATACAATAATTAATTCACAAATTTCAGTTAACAGGCAGGTTTACAACATTGAAACTAAACTGGAATATTTTGTTTATATACATGTATGCAATCGGTATGATTCAGCAGACTAGTTAATTGGGCATCTTTCGCCCCAAGTGGTCTGTATAAGATAACATAGATATTAATTCTATGGATAAATATGTAACTTCTTAAACATAGATATTTCACAAATAGTAATGCCCATAAAGCTCCTGCCAAATGGGCAGTAATTACAATTATTTAGATGCAGCCCATGAAGCTCCCGCTGAATGTGGTTTACAATGCATCCTCAGTTTTCAGCCTTATTACTCGTACACTATACTGCTCAACAGGGAGTCGTTGAATTATCTGGTGAAATCAAGGACAATACCACCCCATGAAGCTCCCGCCTAATGGGTAGCTCCCTAAAGTCGACAGGGAGTCGGTTTTGTTCTTGACATCATAAAGGAGTTCACCAACAACATGAAGCTCCCGCCTAATGGGTAGCTCCTAAAGTCGACAGGGAGTGTGTTTTGTTCTTCATGTGAGATGGGCGGATACATGTAGTTTACCCCTGGGCTACACCTCGCCCATGTGTGTATGTGTGCGTGTGTGAGACGGGCGGATACATGTAGTTTACCCCTGGGCTACACCTCGTCCCATGTGTGTGAGACTGGTGGATACATGTAGTTTGTGTGCTACACCTCGCCGGATGTGTGTAGTTTACCCCTGGACTACATGTAGTATACCCCTGGGCTACACCTGTCCATGTGTGTATGTGTGAGACGGGTGGATACATGTAGTTTACCCCTGGGCTACACCTCGCCCATGTGTGTATGTGTGTGTGAGATGGGCGGATACATGTAGTTTACCCCTGGGCTACACCTCGTCCATGTGTGTATGCGTGTGTAATTTACCCCTGGGCTACACCTCGCCCATGTGTGTATGCGTGTGAGAGACGGGCGGATACATGTAGTTTACCCCTGGGCTACACCTCGCCCATGTGTGTATGTGTATAGTGTGAGATGGGCGGATACATGTAGTTTACCCCTGGGCTACACCTCGCCCATGTGTGTATGTGTGAGACGGGCGGATACATGTAGTTTACCCCTGGGCTACACCTCGCCTATGTGTGTATGTGTGAGATGGCCGGATACATGTAGTTTACCCCTGGGCTACACCTCGCCCATGTGTGTATGTGTGAGACGGGCGGATACATGTAGTTTACCCCTGGGCTACACCTCGCCCATGTGTGTATGTGTGCCTGTGTGAGACGGGCGGATACATGTAGTTTACCCCTGGGCTACACCTCGCCCATGTGTGTATGTGTGAGACGGGTGGATACATGTAGTTTACCCCTGGGCTACACCTCGCCCATGTGTGTATGTGTGCATGTGTGAGACGGGCGGATACATGTAGTTTACCCCTGGGCTACACCTCGCCCATGTGTGTATGTGTGAGACGGGCGGATACATGTAGTTTACTGGGCTATACCTCACCCATGTGTGTGAGACGGGCGGCATGTAGTTTACCCTGGGCTACACCTCCCCCATGTGTGTGTATGTGTGAGATGGGCGGATACATGTAGTTTACCCCTGGGCTACACCTCGCCCATGTGTGTATGTGTGAGACGGGCGGATACATGTAGTTTACCCCTGGGCTACACCTCGCCCATGTGTGTGTATGTGTGAGACGGGCGGATACATGTAGTTTACCCCTGGGCTACACCTCGCCCATGTGTGCGTGTGTGAGACGGGCGGATACATGTAGTATACCCCTGGGCTACACCTCGTCCATGTGTGTGTGAGACGGGTGGATACATGTAGTTTACCACTGGGCTACACCTCGCCCATGTGTGTATGTGTGAGACGGGCGGATACATGTAGTTTACCCCTGGGCTACACCTCGCCCATGTGTGTATGTGTGCATGTGTGAGATGGGCGGATACATGTAGTTTACCCCTGGGCTACACCTCGCCCATGTGTGTATGTGTGAGACGGGCGGATACATGTAGTTTACCACTGGGCTACACCTCACCCATGTGTGTATGTGTGAGACGGGCGGATACATGTAGTTTACCCCTGGGCTACACCTCGCCCATGTGTGTATGTGTGAGACGGGCGGATACATGTAGTTTACCCCTGGGCTACACCTCGCCCATGTGTGTATGTGTGCCTGTGTGAGACGGGCGGATACATGTAGTTTACCCCTGGGCTACACCTCGCCCATGTGTGTATGTGTGAGATGGGCGGATACATGTAGTTTACCCCTGGGCTACACCTCGCCCATGTGTGTATGTGTGAGACGGGCGGATACATGTAGTTTACCCCTGGGCTACACCTCGCCCATGTGTGTATGTGTGAGACGGGCGGATACATGTAGTTTACCCCTGGGCTACACCTCGCCCATGTATGTGTGCATGTGTGAGACGGGCGGATACATGTAGTTTACCCCTGGGCTACACCTCGCCCATGCGTGTATGTGTGTGTGAGACGGGCGGATACATGTAGTTTACCCCTGGGCTACACCTCGCCCATGTGTGTATGTGTGCCTGTGTGAGACGGGCGGATACATGTAGTTTACCCCTGGGCTACACCTCGCCCATGTGTGTATGTGTGCCTGTGTGAGACGGGCGGATACATGTAGTTTACCCCTGGGCTACACCTCGCCCATGTGTGTATGTGTGTGTGTGTGAGATGGGCGGATACATGTAGTTTACCCCTGGGCTACACCTCGCCCATGTGTGTATGTGTGAGACGGGCGGATACATGTAGTTTACCCCTGGGCTACACCTCGCCCATGTGTGTGTGTGTATGTGTGAGACGGGCGGATACATGTAGTTTACCCCTGGGCTACACCTCGCCCATGTGTGTATGTGTATGTGTGAGACGGGCGGATACATGTAGTTTACCCCTGGGCTACACCTCGCCCATGTGTGTATGTGTGTGTGTGAGACGGGCGGATACATGTAGTTTACCCCTGGGCTACACCTCGCCCATGTGTGTATGTGTGAGACGGGCGGATACATGTAGTTTACCCCTGGGCTACACCTCGCCCATGTGTGTATGTGTGAGACGGGTGGATACATGTAGTTTACCCCTGGGCTACACCTCGCCCATGTGTGTGTGTGTGAGACGGGCGGATACATGTAGTTTACCCCTGGGCTACACCTCGCCCATGTGTGCATGTGTGAGACGGGCGGATACATGTAGTTTACCCCTGGGCTACACCTCGCCCATGTGTGTATGTGTGAGACGGGCGGATACATGTAGTTTATCCCTGGGCTACACCTCGCCCATGTGTGTATGTGTGAGACGGGCGGATACATGTAGTTTACCCCTGGGCTACACCTCGCCCATGTGTGTATGTGTGAGACGGGTGGATACATGTAGTTTACCCCTGGGCTACACCTCGCCCATGTGTGTATGTGTGAGACGGGTGGATACATGTAGTTTACCCCTGGGCTACACCTCGCCCATGTGTGTATGTGTGAGACGGGTGGATACATGTAGTTTACCCCTGGGCTACACCTCGCCCATGTGTGTGTGTGTGAGATGGGCGGATACATGTAGTTTACCCCTGGGCTACACCTCGCCCATGTGTGTATGTGATACATGTAGTTTACCCCTGGGCTGTGTGTATGTGTATATGTGTGAGACGGGTGGATACATGTAGTTTACCCCTGGGCTACACCTCGCCCATGTGTGTATGTGTGAGACGGGTGGATACATGTAGTTTACCCCTGGGCTACACCTCGCCCATGTGTGTATGTGTGAGACGGGTGGATACATGTAGTTTATCCCTGGGCTACACCTCGCCCATGTGTGTATGTGTGAGACGGGCGGATACATGTAGTTTACCCCTGGGCTACACCTCGCCCATGTGTGTATGTGTGTGTGAGACGGGTGGATACATGTAGTTTACCCCTGGGCTACACCTCGCCCATGTGTGTATGTGTGAGACGGGCGGATACATGTAGTTTACCCCTGGGCTACACCTCGCCCATGTGTGTATGTGTGAGACGGGTGGATACATGTAGTTTACCCCTGGGCTACACCTCGCCCATGTGTGTATGTGTGAGACGGGTGGATACATGTAGTTTACCCCTGGGCTACACCTCGCCCATGTGTGTACCCCTGGGCTACACCTCGCCCATGTGTGTGACGGGTGGAGCTGGGCTACACCTCGCCCATGTGTGTGAGATGGGCGGATACATGTAGTTTATGCCTGGGCTACACCTCGCCCATGTGTGTATGTGTGAGACGGGTGGATACATGTAGTTTACCCCTGGGCTACACCTCGCCCATGTGTGTATGTGTGAGACGGGCGGATACATGTAGTTTACCCCTGGGCTACACCTCGCCCATGTGTGTGTGTGTGAGACGGGCGGATACATGT
>NW_024535160.1:0-14067 GCF_016097555.1 Gigantopelta aegis
TGTTTGTACGAAATTAATGTTTTAAAAAATCTTCAAGGATAATATAAAAATTTAAATTTTGGAAAAAACATGAAAAGAAAGTTCCAGATCCCAATTTACTTATAATAATTGCAATATACAAATTAAACTCTTTAAGACTTGTATAATTATATGAGGTCGTAAGACTTGTTAGATTTCAGGAAGTGTAAACTTTTAATAGACTTATAGAATCAGTGGAGATTGATGACTTTATTGAAGTCGAAGGACTGTGTCTTGCCTTGTAGATCAAGTAAACCTAATGATAAGTCATATTATGTTAAAATACATAGCGTTTATTGTGTTAATTAGGTATCTCTTTGTTTTAAGGAAAGTGATTTATACCCCATCCATTTTCTAATTTCCCTTAATGGTCCCATCTTTCTATTAAAGTACAATACATGTAATTAATACACCGGAGTAAACATTTCGTTAAGGGAGAGTAGGCCCTTAAGTTTTGGGTCAATGTACCCCTCCTTTTAGGCATTCTAAAAGTACTTTTTTGTTCCCTTTAGATCCCTTTATTCTTATCAGTCATACGATTGTTAATTAAGGTGCCCGTCCCTTCTTGTATGGGTTGTAGAAACAGCCATTTAGGAGGGACTGTAAATTGATGTGATATGAAAATAAAGTAATTAACTTTAATTAAAATAAACTAGTACCTTGGTTTTTGAGAACTCCTGATGAGGAGTAGTTGATCATGGTTAATGAGTTTGTTGGGGTGACCCTTCTCTTTGAGAAATAATAGCCGATTTAGTTGAGCTTATAGCTACCTTTCCTGTCTTTAGGTTTTTTAAGTCTGAGAATGGTAGTTGAGACTAAAATTAAGAAATGTGAATTAAACAAATAAAACTTATCCTCTAATGTCAATACATTGTCCCCATCCATTGACCCTTACATCATACTCATACAACTCCTTCTTGGATAGATTTTCTAGTTGTTTTTGTGTGTTTGTTTCACTTATTTTTTTGAGTTCACTTATAGGTCCTTTCTGTAATTATGAATTAAGTAACAAACTTAAGAATATGTTTGTTTGTTCAAACATGAACGAAATTAATTACTATCCTTTATATTGTTAATTTATTTTTTACATTACCCATTATTTATTTATCATCCTTTTCGTTAATAACCTATAAAACTGTCCATCCTTCTTTTATTTATCGCAATTTCTTTCATTATCCAAGTGACTTTATCCCCATCCAATAATACTGTTAATGTTTTAGGGGGGGGGAATCAATTTAATAAAAAGAAGTTGGACTTTTGCAGACCATAGCCATGCCTTATAAAACGCCACACAACACATTTAAACAAATAACCTATTTCTTCAATCATTAGAAGCAGGGTATTTCACAGGTACCTCGAAAAAGTAGGCAAAATGATGGGCCTAAAAGGATCAAACAGTTACCGATTTTCCTTAAAAAATTTTTATCGTTGGTATCTTGTCAGTGACTTTGGCCTTAAGAAGTTTTTTTTTTTTTGAGTTCTTTGAAACAAAAAGCATTTCAGCGTTTACTTACAAGGATCTTTAGGGCCTTTTTTGAAAAATTTAATAAAAAGAAACAGATGGAAAGAGAAATTATTTTATTGTCCCTAATAAGCATGCCTCCTATTTGCAGAAGTTAACACTTTGGTTAATATTAATCCAATGAATCATTGTTGCCATTTTTATAATCCCAGTTGACTGACTTCAGATAAAAATTTAAAACTCAAACAATTCTTTAGGTAAAACTCCATAATTGGATTATAGGGTTTTAATTTAATTATTTTACATGTTTCGAGTTAATCACAAGGGCTAATATACACATTTTAAAAACCGTAAACTATGACTTTCAAAATTATTTTCCCCTTTCCCTTTTGTACAAAATGGCTGAAACTCCAGGAAGTGATTCATATTTTAACTCAACAAAAATTTAAGACTTATTAGAGAAATTGGTCGGTATGATATTTGGAATGATACAGTGCCATTTGAACCCAAAAACCGTTAACAAAGCAAAACTCCTAAGGATAATATAACTAGCGAGTGTCTCACAGCATCATCCATAAATCACTTATTACCGTTCTTCATTACGCCTATATTTAGTACTGTGAGTTATATATAGGTGAGCGATTTTGTGTTAGCTGCATAAGCTAATATAAAAATACCATCATAAACCAAAACAAAAGGGTTCATTTACAATTATGCTTGACTTGGCAACAATGATTGATACTTTTATTGAGGTGGTTCGAAAAAAGACTAAATGTTTTTTGGTTAACTACTTATATTTAGATACATGAATGATGACTTTGTTCTATCTGTTTACCTTTTCCTTCTGTAAGTCTTTTTATTAATCTTTTGTTGGTAGTTATCAGTTTGAGGTCCAGTCCATTAGAATCCAGTACAAACCCTACTGACCACTGGCCACCTATTGAGGACTATGTGAGAGAATACAAAGAATACTAATTCAGCATACAATGTGGAGTACTGAAGTTCAGTGACCCCAATCTAAGGTGCGAATATACTACTTCTAAAAATATATAAAATTACCATAAACTTTTGAACTAAGTTATCTGTCTTGCTAAACAAAGTATTACATTATAACTATATGACAGTTTGACATGTGATACTCTATTTCTAATTAAGAAGGATACTGACATGATTTTTAATGCTGTTTTGGTAATCATAGAAATCCAATCTCTTATTACATGAAAATACATACAGGATCTTTATTACAGTAGATCGGGAAACTTTTATATTACAAACGTTTTGTGTAAACCACAATTAATATGCTGAAAAATATATATTAATAGGAGTTAATTTCCCTAACTACAGTTTTATTATATCAAACATTCACTGCAGAAAAGCTAAAGTTATGAGATACTGGTACTGATTCATTGCCTCTTATAGGTCTAAACACTTACTTACCTAGTTCCACTACCATTGTTATATTGGGGCCTGTGACAAAAGCACCTTGAAACTGTAGGGTACTCCTACAACTATTACCACACACAATGTGGTCCATGATAAATGTTGATAGAGAGTGGCTACATCTCTCAGTGACAGAGTCAGGTAGAGTAATCTGTAGTATATAGAGACATAAATATTATTACATCATTTCTATGTGTAAAAATTAATATGTCATTTTAACAACTAATTTGTAGTTTACATGGATGGATTACTATGGAATGTAGAATTATTGCAAATTAGTTCACTATGTAAGTTGTTGGTATGTTGTACATATACATACTAACAAGTTATACAATGTGTATTCACAAACATTCTACATTCCATAGTAATCCATCAATGTAAACTACAAATTAGTTGTTTTAAAATGACATATTAATGTTTATAGATTGTAGAGATATATTACAGTAATAGTATTGTTTTGATATTAAAATAGACAATTACTTGGTAACTTGTTAAAGGAGATAATAAATTATCATAAATACTAACTCACAAAGAATATAAATTTTGATATTATTTTCATTTATATACCTTTTATATAGTATCTTACTATAACATGGTTCTACTCAGTCTGTTTGCTTTGTTTAAGACATTTTTCGTAGTCCAGGAGATAACAGTGAATGATGAGCTACTTGTATCATTTTAGATGTATACTCCTTAATATTTTATGTAATAAAAATAGCATTCTAGTGAGAGCACTAATACACACAAAAAAAACATGTAATAACTGTGGTTCAAGTGAACCTACTTACATAAGTCCACAATGTCCTAGAGTCATTAATTTTATAATCTTCAGTTTCAGTAGACTGTCATTTTGTACAAAGGTAATAATTAATGATAACAATAAAGATAACAACATATTATAATATATCAGTAGTAAATGAATATGATTTATTATACTTCTAAATATATGGACAGTTACATGTACTAACTTAGTAACTATCATTGTATATAAATTAGAGGTAATATGGTATATTATCAATGACATACCTTTGTCCATGACTTCTCATTAATATCCAGTATCCAACAGTCCTTAATTATGTTCTTTGTCCAATACAATCCACCCATCACTACTATATAGGTGATATAGATCCAGTGATAATACTGGCAGCATGTAAATATCTTTCCAGTGGCCACTGTAATACTGGGTCAGGTTTAGCTATAGTCTGCCAGTGCTAGATAGACAAATGAACCTCAACTAACACTCATTATATAAACATGTTATCACATCAATGTATAAATGATAATATAACTTACCACTGTATGGTTGATGATATCCAGTATATAGAGTGTATTAGATGCTATGCCTTCAACTACACCCAAAGATGATTCCTCTTGTATCGTTTACTGCTTCCATAACAAAGGTAGTATTAGGTGGCATACATTGTCCAATAATCTCAGGTATGATCCATTGACCTAAAAGGAGAACACACTCATCATTATACTTGTATCATAATAATAGTTAGATAATCCCTCATGATACAATTATCTGTAAAATGTATTATTACTACCTAATAGTACATGTTAGGTAGTCCTATAATTGTTTTATACCATGTGGAGTTTATATATATAATTATATTATATATGCTCACTTAGCAAAGTTAATATAATGTTGTATGCAACTTTCAAGAACAACAAATGAAGTTAAACCACATTATATCAATCACAGATATATAATAACCAATTATTTTTATTAACCAGTTCTATAAAATGGGGTATAACTGATAACACTTAGTGGCTTGCTTACCTAACATTCTATAGCTATAGATACTCTATAGATATGTTGTTAATTGTACAATCTTTATAGCACTAGTCAGTGTTTCATTGTGAAGTCAGTATCTTACAAACAATTATAGAACACTTTTTCAATTTAAAAATCTGTGTTTAATTATCATAACAATCACATTTAATATTTTAATAAATTTAAATTACAGAACCAATCTATCAAACTTAATAATGACCATTAATAATTACTGAATTATTAACTACATATAATGTTATGATAATAGAATATATTAATATATTATTATTTTAATTTATATGTATTACAGTTATATAATGTTAATACTTAGTACAGAGAAATATAATAATATATATCATAAATAATTACATGTAGTAACACTGACTGTAATAAGTGATATCTGATAATACAATATGATATATTAATGTTATTACCTGTTGTCAGGTCATATATATTTTGTTCATTAGTAGTTGCTACATCATCATTACCTGATAATATTGAGCTTGTGGTAATTGTATTAGAGGGTGGAGATCCATGACCTCCAATAACTAAAAGACAATGATGTCCTGCTTGTTCACTTGACATAATACCACCATAGCCTCTCTTCATCACTGTTATACTGTCATCAGTAGGTTGTATTTGGGTCCAGTTGAGGGTAGAAGTATTTAACTCATGGGACTGTTATGGTAACACAAAAGTCCGTGATTACAAAAACCACCGAAATAATAAATTTTGTCAGTTGATGAAGTACATAGTACCCTTTCACCCTAGAGGGGGGAATGCCATTGGTTGGTCTAGAGTTCCATAAACCAGAGGTAATTTGAATAGTGCAATCTGTGATGCTAGTCTTCTCTTCTCATCATTATTGTGTACTTGAGGTACATCATTCCCACCCCATAGGTACAGGTATCTCCTATCAATTGAGTGCTATGGTCAATTCTTACATCAAGTTTGTATTGTATTATTGAATGATATGTACCATATCTTGAGATCAGGTTACAGCGATAAGGTAATATACCTACAGTATGTCACTCACATCTACTACAAGACTTGTACAAAGACTATACTAATTATATACTTGATATACACTTCACAAACCTAACCCTCATCTTCTACTATATATTATGATACATGTAGTCCATACATTATACTAGTCTCACTAGTTAGACACTCACTGTAGCGAAAGATGGTCTAGTTAGTGAGACTACATAATATCTACACGTGTAGATATTGTACTACTACTAATTAAGGTAGTACATGACGTTTAGTAACATTACCTGAAGTAGCCATTAACCAATAAAAAGGTCAGTGAGAGAATATCTAAAAGAGGCTCTGTTGAAGTTAGCAGGATTCAGCACAGTACTAGAAAACCACGCCTTATTAAATATTTGTGGTTTCAAGTATTTTTTATAGGTTGGAGCTGCAGTCGGAAAACTTACAACATTGTATATAGGGTGGAGCTCCAGATGATGCAAAACTTACAACAACATCGTGTTAGAAGAGATAGAACATTCCATCGGTTTAGTTAATATATTATAAATGATAGCTAATTAAATCCTTTCTAAACAGTTTGTTTAATAATTTTTGTAAAAATCACTTTTCATATTTTCTTAAAAACAATTTTTTAGCATAAATTGTTAGTATAAACAATAATCAAGAAACTAGCACTGTAGTTACTGGTCCTCCAGGAAAGTTTGTCCTTAATTCCTTACACTACAGATTGTTTTGCACACAAATCTAAAAAAAATTAGGGTTATTATAAATATTTACATGAATTTTATTACTGAGTAAACAATAGTTTCAGCAATAATTATTGTACCTATCACAACTGCAAGAAGTATAATTGTAAATGCTGCGATTAAGAATTCTACAAATAAAATATATTTAATAAATGTAGTCTAAGGAATCAAATTTATATAATCATAAAGTTCTAATCAAATAGCAAATTAATTCATTGATATAATGATGATATTATTTACAACACTTTTCATTTTGATTATAAATTTGCTCATCTTTCTACATATACATATTAAATTTATCTATAATAACCTACAAGTAATAATCTGCAACTATGACTGCTTTGTTAACAATTTTAATAGTCCCATAACCAATTAACAATTTTTCAGGATTTGTAGAAATAGAGCACCCTAGGTGTAGTCTCAACAGCACTCATATATTCATTGCATAGTTTAAGCACCATAAACACTTGGAATGGTACTTAAGTAGTCACTATATAAGAGGTACATTTATTAAATAGCCTGTCTATATGTTAATACACTCTAATTCTAAACTGGGAAGACAGATGCAGTTGTTCCCACCCACACATCTATCTATCCATTGACACGATATACATACATGTACATATACATACACATGTACACTCACTCTCTGTGATTAGATTGTTCTACTTGTTTTTGTAGTGTTGTTATGATCTTCTTATTCTTTTGAGGTTCAGCTATATAGCTGCCTTTCTCTTGTACTATATATAGTGAAGTAAGTAACAACACTTAGCAAAATACAGTTCATCTCTTCATCCCATCTATAGTCCATCCATACATCTATCTATCCATTGACCCTATATACATACTTGTACATACATACCCATGTACACTCACTCTATTGGGCTGATTGTTTTTTGTAGTATTGTTGTGGTCACATCCTTCTTTTGTAGTTTAGCTATATAACTATCCTTTCTTGCACTAGATCATGTAGTTGTTGTAAGTCATGATGATCACTGGTAGTTGAGACTATAATATAATGAAATGATTGAATTAATATAATAACAACATTATCCAATAATCTATCAATACATTTGTCCATTTATCCATACAATATCCATGTATCTATACATTAACTCTATATAAATACATGTACATACATACACATGTTCACTTACTCTGTTGATTAGATTGTAGTGTTTTTATGATCTCGCCTTCTTTTGAAGTTCAGCTATATAGTTGTCTTCTCAAGTACTATAGTAAAGTAAGTAACAACTCTTAATGAAATATGTTTTGTTTGTTTAATACATGAACAGATACATTAATTAACTATCCTTTGTATTGTCCATTATTTATTTAACTATTCATTCATCTATTTAGTACAAAAATGAAGTATGGACTTCCTGCCAGACCTATAGCCACTGCCTTAATGAAACTGCCATCACAGCTACACAGTGAAAATAAGAATGCAAGCCACACCTTCAATCATTACAAATTGAGGATAAATTAACAGGCCAAACTCTGATAAAAGTTTGGATAAAATAGTGGACATTAAAATGGATCAAAACAGTTACAGGCTGATTCTTCCACTCAAATAAATTACTTTTTCCATTAGCATAAATTGTCCCATGACAATGTGGCACTAGTAGGTGTTGTATTGAGTTCTTTAGAAAAAAAATAGTCATTTCAGCAGTTTACTTGAAAGGTACTCTTAGGAAGCCATTTTTTATGAATAATTAATATTAACAGAATGAAATGGATGCGAACAGAAAATACTATATTTCATCGTATATTTAGCTTAAACTATGATCCAGGATCATTATATTACAGCTGATAAGACAACGACTGTAAGCCTAGCCACAAATTTCCTTGTCTCCAGTTAAGGTATAAAATCAGATGTAACATGCTGATTTTACAATGAGATGTTGACTGAATTGGAAATTTGGAAGTACGCAAGTATAGAATAACAATAGCAAAGAAGTAAACTTAGTATCAAGACATGTCAGGCTTTGAATATTAACAGTCAAACCCATCATCAAGAGCTCTCCATTAAGATTAATAAAATTCAGTGGTTGCTATATACATATACATTCAAACTATATAATTAAGTTTTATTGGTCACATACAACAATAGAAAAAAGCAAATGGACATTGCAAGGATATCATGTTCAAAACAATTATATGACTATCTAGTAAGCTTCACAAGTTACAGCTGTTATTTATGATATATGTACCTTTTGTGCTGTCTTAAAGTAAGTTGATATTTTATCAGCACTCTCAATAGAGATTTCAATCATCCTGTTTGTGGTAAAGTAAATCTGTCAATAAGAACAAATTGTTAAATTTAAGTTATATATTTAACAAAACAGAAAGGTATTACTATTTAATTAATAACCAATGATGGAGTCATTCTAAATATTTGAATTCAACTTTAAACTTTAAATTTTTTTAACTTTTAACTTTCTTCTCTTACTGGTAGATCCTGATTATCTAGAATAAAACAGCTAATTTATTTCATATTATAGTGATTATACATTTAGCAAGTAACTATATTAAAATCCCTAAACTATACCAAAAACATCAAACTGATATAATCATAATTTATTAATAAAATTACAAGAGGATACCTTTCTTCATCATATCATCATTAATTCATCCCTAAATTTTTATAGCAACTACACTTTATCATTGCTAATAGTGAAAAAAGAGAAACTACAAAATAATTGTTGTTTGCATTGGCCAAACATACACTATTATACACCCTTTCTCTTGATAGTAAACACAAGTACTTTTCAGGGAGCAAATTTTAAACTATGATCAATTAATATATAAATGCCTATTATACTTCAAGGTATAATGGTTCCATTCGTGCAATCAGTAATTATTATTTTAATTAGAATACAATATTTTTCTTTGCTTTTTAGTCCTCTCATAGAACCAAAATTTTATGCAATCTGTACAATTTATTTTTAATTTCAACTAATAACATCAAACATTATTTGGTCGTATTATTCTATTTGGTATGAAACATCTTTTGTAGTATTGAGTTTTGTGTAATAGAGTTCTTATTTTTGTCCACTATCTGTTTTAAACAGTACACTATCCACATAATAGATACAAAATGACACAATCCCAATATACTACATGGTTATATCCAGAAAAACTGCCCAGCGACTTTCAATCTATTGAGTCATGAAAATTTATCATGTGCATATTTTTAAGGTACAAAGCTTTAGAGTATCTATGCATGACTTTACAAATTACCATATAATTATTACTATAATGCCAATCATTCAATCAGAAGGATTGTCATAAGACGATACAGGGACAAGGCAATAAAATTAACTTCCTTAAAAAACTATTTCAATAACATGGACTATAGAGAAAAAGGAGGGCATAACTGCTTAAGTCCACCTGTTTATATAGATATCACACCCCAATTTGATTTATGAAATACTTATTATAAACTATTTGACCACAATTGTGAATAATTAATAGATGTGTAAACTTTTGCCACACTTCACATATCACTCTAGACATGCCACCACATAATTACTACAACAATTTAAGTGGTCTATAAGACAAAGAGTAGATAAAAGGTCAAATGTCAACATAGTACCATGGTATCACTTTGTGTAAAGTAATGTGACATTCACATGATGTATTTCCTCAAAAAGCTCTTAATATTTTCATTAACTTATTTTAAAGTTTGTAGTCATTGCACATTCTTTCTTAAGATATAAAAACCTCTGAATTTGTGTGAAAACCTCTAAGAAGTTGATAAAGCCTATAGTCTCACTTGAGAATGTGTGAGAAAACCATCACTCTCTTTATACTAATTTTACAGACAATTCATGTTATATGTCATACTTTACAACAAAGTTTTTCAATGGTATTTTATCAATGTTTGACATTCCTCTAGCTTTTGTCTACTCTTCATATATTAAAATACACATACCTTTATTGACAAAACCCTCTGTTTCATCTGTCATAAGCCGAGAGGATTTTTTCTCTCTGAAGATGAAAAGTTTCACTGACCTCCTTAAGTTTGACAAGCTTTTGCTTTTAGTTTCTTAGCAAACTGAACAACTTCCTTAACTCAACCATTGTAACTAATAAAGATCTTCATAACCACTTGCCTCTCGTTGTAAACACAGTCTTAATAAGGCGTATAGGTCGCACGAGTTTTTGTGCTTTAAATTATAATTCCAGATGTCCTTTCGAAATCCAATCCTTGTATACGCCTTCCTTCTTTAAGTACGGTTGGTTTTAATAATCATTATTACAGTCAGGTTTTTGACATAGTTTTGACTGTTATAAAAAGTGGAAAACAAAAATAATTGTAGCTAGACTAGAACATATTAAAGTCATAACAACTTGTTTCGTTGTTAGCAGAGGGAAAAAATTGACGGTACTGGTGGCAAGAAGCACCCAAAAAAATATCAAGTAGAGGTCCTTCCTTTTGAAAACTAAAGGTTTTGAGCTGTCATTATTGAACAAATAGATAGTATGGATAAATAAAGTCATGATGGCAGGAAAAATGTTTCTAATTTAAAAATATAACTTGTAAATTTGATGGCAATAAGACTTTGACTGGTCTTATTATTCCATCTTGTACGAATTATCTTTGTAGCATTGAGTTTTGTGTGTATAAAAGTTCTTATTTTTTGTAAACTATTTGTTAAACAGCAGTTTTGCGAACTATGCACAATAACACATTGCAAGTTACACATAATCCAATACTGGTTATATCCAGGAGCCTGCCAAGTGACTTCAATCATTAGGTATTTTGGTGGTGCTGTTATGACTATAAAGGACTAAATTTTGCAAGTTTGAAAGACATGAGAGTTTGCAAAAGCTATGGAGCTGCTTAAAGTCTGAACTGGTCATGAGTAGTAAAAAGAAATCTCTTTCAGGTACTAGTAAAGTTAGTAAGGGTTAGTTCAATAAAGTTATATTTAGCGAACTACAAAATGGTTGACTGGTTGGTATGCCAGAATCTTTTGCAAGCATTACAAGATGTAATAAAGTAAATGTTTATAATAAATATATATATAGTCAAGACTATTTATACATATAGGTTAGAAACCAAGGCAAAGGTTGGCATATTATTGTAGTCCCTTAGTATACAATATAATTTATTGAGACAAAAGCAGAGACTATAAAATTACAACAAAATGAGATAAGACTCATAATTTTGAAGTCTAGAGCTGGTTTCACTTCAGTGCTAGTAAATAATGCTTTGCAGAGTGATTACAACGATATATACATTGTACTTCATAATGAAGCAACAAAGTCAATAAGTTTTGGCCCTTGCCTGACTGAAAACGGTCATGAGTAGCAGTTATCTTCAGTAAAGTTAATGCTTATTTTCATGATCGATTACAAAAATTGTGTTGATCGTAGATGCCTATGTGCTGAAACTGGTTACTAAGTATACGAGATGTTATATTCATGTTATCTATTAATTTTATAAAAATATAATTATAGTCAAGTCTATTTATACACTATTATGTTGTGTGCTGTAATCAATATCGATTGTCACCTAGTTATATTTCCCATACTATAGTCTGTCCAATGCATTGAGAAATTACAGCTATATGAAGAAGAACAAGAGTTCCAGGAATACACGCGTTAGATTCACTCGTCATATAATAATGAAAATTAGCGGCCAAGGCAGTATTATGACTACATAACATTAATAAATTCAGCCATTAAATTTAGATGTAATCACTGCACATTTAATATTGAGATCAATTGAAACAACATGTATGATAGATAAGGGATCAGTCAGATAGTACACAGACAACACAAAATTGCCAGTCCTATGATGATGACAACCAGACGTGTAACCCAACTGTCCATATATATATTATAATTTAAATCTATAAAACGAAAAAGATACTCACAATCAAAGTGTAAGCAAGCTCATTAAGCGAAAATGAATAAACCTAACTTGCTGATCCTTGCAATTCTGTTCCAATAAAATTACTATTCTTTGAGTCGGCCACCTTCATTGGTGTTCTGCTAAACCAAAAATATTATAACTGTCATTTATGTGAAAACTAATAACATATGTACTGTTGCATTGTACAATCATTATTTAGAGTATGCTATAGTGAAGGGATGTTGGGTTTAGGTGAAGTAAATCTCCACATTGTTTATATCTTAGATGACAAATAACAATACCTTTTCACTTGCTTGAGTTGTTTGAGGAATTAGACACGATTCCTTTGCTTTATGGTGGGGGGCGACTGCTTTCTTCCTATTTAAAATAACAATAATGCTGTCCAGTGTAGAAAGTCTAAATATGAAGAAAGCATGAGGTAAACTATATTTATATATCTATGAGTATGCAAAAAGGTATTAAAATAAGATATACCGCTTTATCTATAAATTGTTATACATTAAAACATATGATTTTTAATTAATACCAGAACCCTTAGGAAGAAGAGGATAGAATTCGTGCTTGAGATAATAAGTGTTAACCACTATAGCATAAGCCTAAATACTTGGAAAATTATAGAATACAATTAGCTAGATATGCTATAATGTATTATTAACTATTATTATATGTTTACTATATTTCGATATAAACAATGTTGCTAATGTACCTGGTATCAATTAATAATATTATAGCTTAGATCAGGTCTTAAACCTAAATCTTGATGATGCCGATGTGAGGTATTATTTACATTACATAATGTGGATTACACAAACCAAGTTATATATATATATATATAGTACCATTTCCAAATTGGAATCCATTAGAGCAAGTCCCCGTCTGCATAGCATGTCAACACACAGAGCATGTTTTTGTGTCTGAATATAGTTCTTATTTATTGACATATTGTAACTATGTTATGTATTATACAATTGAGTAAAATAGAGTGTGACTGTGTTACATAAAACTTTAAAAATAATGTCAGTCAGTCACTTGAGCTTCACATACTCCGCGCTTCACACATCTATATTGTTGAAAATAAGTTGCAAGTTGACTAAAAAAATACTACATTGCAACTACGATATAGTGCCTAAATTGATTAGACTTCATTGCTAGACAGTTTTTAAATCCCAAACACACTAGCAGTGTGCTGAACATACTTCTACACTTCTGTATAATGTAAGGTATTGATGAGGACAAACATGAGGTACTACTTTCTATCACTGACATCAAAAATATTGAAATTTAACTGACCATTTAGCTTATACCATTCTCACATAGATAATAAAAGGATACAAAACTAGCTGATAGACTAGATATATCATTACCAAGTAAACCTTACAAACCATACCCAACTCTGTAGCCCCACTCAGTGTCTATCTCTTCCTTTAGAATGTTTGGCTGCTTTGGTCTCTACAATATAAAAAAATCACGTCAAATTATAAAGAAATTCCTGATTGTGTTTTAGGACTTGACTGCTTCTTATTTTGTTCTCCTATACCCTAGACCCTTAACAACCTCCCAAGAGAACTAATATAATATATGCTAATCAATAGGTTAAACAAGTAATAATCTTATGCAACAAGTAAATAAATTTCCGGAAATTTCATGAAACAAAAGGATATAGAACAAAATATGGGAAGGACAATTTTAATTCTAACAAAATACCAAATTCACATATTAACGTGGAACTATTAGAAACTTTTAA
>NW_024535161.1:0-12340 GCF_016097555.1 Gigantopelta aegis
TGTTTAATTATGTGATAATAAGTAATATGGATCTGAACAAGCCTTACTTAAGTATGTGGTTGTCCCCATTACTATTTAATAATAATGCCACTCCAATCACTGTCGACTAAACCTTATTTTTGTCGGCTACGAAAGGTATACTGAAATTATAACTAAAGGAGTTGTCCCTGATACATACGCCAGGTGGGTCAATTTCCTCTTCCCCACTCGGTTTCGCAAAGACAACTGGGTAACTGGCCGAGTAACAGCACACAGCACTTTTCAAGGTTTATTTTTTTGTTTCAAGATTATTAACAATATGCAGAGCACATTACAATGTTAGACACGATGACAATTCAAATATATAATTAAATAGCATTACAATAACCTGGCCGTCAACATTGAAAGATATTCATCTGCCAGTACGATAATAGCACCAAATTAGGTTGTACAATAACCTTCTGTTTAAAATAATGAATAAAAATTACCCGAAGAAATTTTTGTAATGTCGGAAAACCACTGTCCGCAACGTTTTGGTCTTAGTTTATTGTTTATTTTTATTGTTATAGAATGTTACCCCATTAACGTGTTTTTATCGAAAACACTTTTATGAATTTCAACAATGTGAATTGATTTCTTTTACCACCCTTGTTTAAAGGTAAACATTACTTTATATCAAATACACTAAGGTTTATTTGCCGTCTTTAAACCAGTTTTACCTCCAAAATTCGACCATTATAACTTTACTTATGTTTTTCTAAGGAACCTTCACGAAATTCGCCTTATATTTTTAACCTTTCATATTCGTGTTACAAAACGGGAGATGACTTTTGGTGCTATTAATTTGTAATCTTCCAATATTTCTGATTCACTTGTATTTCCGGACACTGTATTAAATGTTGTAACAACCACACCGGGGGGGACATAAGGCCGGTAACATTGCTAAATTGTCTTCGTTCCTTTAAATTTATATTGTCTAGAACAGGCATTAAAAAAAATATACAGATCATTTATTCTTTATCCCATACTTTTTACTATGCAGACATAATCTGGGACAACTGATACTATCTATCAGGCAAACACTCTTCAAAATTTCCAATTAGATGCTCTCCTGTACAATTTGTGGTGCTATTAGAAAGAACATCTCACCAATTGTTATATAGAGAAACCGGTTTCATACCTTTACTAGAAAGGAGGAAACGTTACAAACTCTGTATGATGTATAAACTTTCAAATAGCATGTTACCAACTTTTTTAACCTTACAACTACCTCGCACTGCTGCAGAACATAATGAATATCATATGCGTAATGCGGAGAACCTACCAAGATATTTTTGTCGAACAAAATTGTTTTAGAACTCCTTCTTTCCTTCTGCAGTAAAATTATGGAACAATTTGTTGGCTGATATTAGAAATTCTTCTTTATTAAGATTGTCTAAAGTGTAAATGAACAAACACGACCCTGCTGTTCCATCTTATTTCTATGAAGGTGATAGATGGCAACATATTCTACATAGCCAACTCCATTTGGGTGCCAGTGATTTGAACGGTCACAAATTAGTACGACATGTGACAGATACCCCTTCTTGTGTTTTTGCGCAACATACGCTGCAGCTCGCAATACCCATTTACTGAACTATTATAATCTCAAGCGTCATACTTTACTATTTGGAGATTCAAATTTAAGTGTCCAAGATAATATCTCTATATTTAAATCTGTTCAGAATGTTCTTATTAATAGCAAGCGTTTCGAGATTAATTAACCATTTAACCATTCTAACTGTGTGCTATTTATTCTTTGTTTCTTCTACACACTCCTCTCTTCTATTCCCCCAGCTATCCGTGTTATCTTTATTGTAATATTGCTCTAGCCATCTTGATGTATAACATGTATATTTGTTAAATGTAGGAAGAGGCCTTAATATAGGCACTTGTCTGTTGGCCAATCCCAAATTTGATTTGCAAATAAATATTGTTTAAACCAAGTTAATGACTATTATTTGTAAATTTTCATAACCTCAAATTTCTGATCCACTCTATTTCTGGACACTGTATTAATTTATAACAACCACACCGACAATAAGGTGTGTTTTTCCCAGACCAACACAGACAATATTGACATCCTTTTTAACAGATGCCAATGGCGAAATTTAAAAGTGCGCTAAGGTGCACATTCGCGAAAAAAAACCACGTTGCAATATTAATCCAGTTTACAGTATTCGAAAATTCGCTCGTCATTTGCATAGAATATTCGAAAAACATTTTTATACCTAATACCAAACCCTAATATATATTACTTGCTTTAGAATAACAGGTGATGATTTTGAAATAAGATAAATCTAAGCGTGTCTCAATGGAGAAGAGAGAAATAATTACAAAATATACATATAACAGACATGTGAATGCCAACATAAATAGCACGTATAAGAAAGAAAGAAAGCAGGTGACAGAAAGAAAAAAAACAAATAGCTTGAAAAAAATGATTCCCTTTCCCAGGCCTAAAAAGAAGATAAGATATCAGGAAATATAAAATGCGTGATTGTAGTAATGAGGATGATGTCAGCGTTGGTGATGATGATGTTGATGATGCTGATTCTCACTCACAGGTGTTTTACACTACAATCACAAACTGGCTGATATTAGTCACTGTGCCAAGACGCATGAGAATCAGTGTTTCCCCCTTCCCACCTGTCCATTTAAAAAAAATAGACATAGTGCCTTTATTAGTTTAAGATGCATTGTTACCTGATCAGACATCGTCTCCAGTGATTACTGCCTCCGTGACGCCATCCTCCGTGACACCAACCTCCATGTCGCCATCCTCTGTGACAACAACCTCCATGATTTCTTCTACCGTGTCTCCACCTGACAGACAGACAGGACTAGTACCAAAGAAAGCTTCATGTTCTGTGAACTGCGACTATGGTAAGAACATGATATTGTATCTTATTTTATAGACGATATTGCAGTGGCAGAGGTACGTCAGCGAAACATAAATTAATTAAACTGAACACATATTGATAGTTGTCGCACATCAAAGAACTCAAACTCTATGGAGTTGGCAATATAGTAATATATATATATTCGTGTGCGTTTTTCTCGAGTCTGTTTGCTCTTCAAACTTTGAAGAAAAACATATCATATCACATAAATCTCTAATATTATTTTAATTAGCTGATGAATTTAATTTGTTTTATTAACAACTTGGAAAACATGTATGTGATATTTATCAAGAAACTATGGAAGAAAATAACCTAGAAAATATATTAGGTAGACGGTAAATGTGGACTTAACCGACCTATCATACAGCGGATTATACCACTCAGACAACAATGTCCACTGTTTCTTTTAGTATGGAAATTATGAACAGAGGCATGACCACTGATATATTAATCATCAGCCATTGAATGTCACATATTTGGTTAGTTTGATGTATTGTCTTAGAGACGAAACCCGCCACATTTTCCCATTAGTCGCGAATGATCTTTTAAACGCACTGTCCCGCATGCTATCACATACCACGGCCTTTGTCATACCTGTCGTGGTACACTGGCTGGAAGGAGAAATAACTTACTGGGCCTACCAACGGGTGAGCGCTTTACCACTGGGCTACATCCCACCCCCGTTATAGTTAGTATCTCCAGCTTAGGACTTACAAATGAGGAAATATTAGATACATTGAAAGCATGATTTGGAGAATGGTTCAGAAATGGTCAAGTGTGCATTGTGGACACAGACAGATTAACTCAGATGTAGACCTACACACATTACAGTATCAAGGTCATCTGTGCACGTCTCGGGTTAATCTAAATCGAGGCCCCTACCCATGTGTCACGGTACATGCTCTTAAATTTGTTTCGCATGTGGCGATTTTAATTGTGTTAGAAGGCCGTGTGCAGTTTATTGCCCGTAGCCCAGATGGGCAACTTGTTACGTAAGACTTCTGCTCGACCGTCCTCGATCGGACATTCCAATATGCACTTAGTCCAGCTGCGGAGGCCATGTGGCGAGTAGTTACGTAATACCTCTGCGAGTGCGGGTTTTACAACCGTGATTTTGGCGACGATGGCGTCAGTAAGTCTGACGATCAGAGAGAAATATATCGACGCTAGTAGAGGATGATAGGGGGAGGTACCGCCTTGTACCCCCAGGCCAATTCTGAATTTATAATAAATAGCTAGAATTTAGAGATATCTAGGAGAACGAATTAGGACGGCTCGAGGGGATCACGAACGTAGTCCGTTAGGACTTGGTAAATATCATTTCTGCTCTGTGTATAACCTTGATGTGATTGATAGTCCGTTAGGACTTGGTAAATATCATTTCTGCTCTGTGTATAACCTTGATGTGATTGATGTGACTTTAAATATTTTAGTACTGTATTATACCAATATTCTTTAGACAGTGTCTTCGGTCATCTGACGAAGTAAATCGTAGACTTCTTGTTCTAACATTATATGAGTATTTGGTAATATAAAGCTTAGCCAGTCATCCTAGAAGACCCTAGGTAAACTGTAGGTTATTGTCTTTATTGTGATAGGTACCAGTATTAATATTGTGTTACAGATTACTGAAAGAGTAGTTAAGGGTTAATTAAAAATTAACCCGTTAGGAATAGAGCTGTAATTCCTTTATTAATTAAGTTCCCCAAGAAGCGTTCTAAATTATCACACGTTACTGAACGAGTAGTAAGGGTTAATTATAAATTAACCAGTTAGGAATGGTGTTGTAATTCCTTTATTAATTAACTTCTCCTGGAAGCGTTTCTCAATTATCACACGTGTGGGTGTGGTGTAACGGTGAAGTGATTCGCATATTGTGTAACTAGACACCTAGAGATTAACTAATTAAGTGATCAGTTCTGGGTTGTTATTATTGCTGTTATTAATTTACTACTACGGCTGTACATTTGTCAGCGTACATTAATACAGATTCCAAAGTGTATTGTGTTTTTGTTGTGTTTTCTAGAGAACTAACGTGCTATAATAATATATACTTTATATAAGATCGTATCTCTGATCATACCTAGAGACGAGCCATACTAGGGTTAACAGCCTGTTACAGAGAGATCTAATAGATATACAGTTAGGAGAGATATTTTGATAATCGTGTTTTATTCAGTTACGGGAATTATAGAATCCCCGTGACACCATGTTTCACGCTTTCTCAGGATATGCCATGTCAGCATTTCGAGACAAGGGAAAGAAATCATTCTTGCAAGCATGGCATACATATGATGCGATCACAAATGTTTTTGGGCATCTGGCCACGCATCCCTTTGAGCGGGTTGATTTGGACTCGAGCGACCAGTTACCATAGTGTATGACAAAACAAGCGGACGTATGGATGATGGAAAAGGAGTCACATTAGCAAAGTACCTACCCTTCTAAGAATCAGATTCAGTGACCAACAAAGCCCCATTTTTTATTTATTTTTTTGTTCATATCGAAGGTGAACAAAATCTAATATTTATGGCTTTTGTTGGCAGCCATATTGAATTTTGGTTTTTGAATTTTGAATTTTCACTAACCTCAAATACCCCTCATTTGATACCTAATTTGTCCATCTGTGACTTATAAGTTCAGAGATATTTGATATTTCAGTTTCCAAGATGGAGGCCAAAATCCAATATGGAGACCATCTTGGAAAATCGGAAACGGTCAAGATGGCTCCTTAGCTAAAATCAACTGATAGGTCCAAACGAAGCACCATACCAAATTCGGTACTTTTGTCTGCCAAGTAAGATTAAAGTTGCTAATCCTCCGGACATTAGAAGCTGCATTCAGGAAATGAGTTCTCACGTGCTCATGAAATTGTCCTGGCTTTGAATTGCTATCCTTGGCTGGGCGAGTCTTGAGCAGTCACTGGCTACCCATGTCTGTTGTACCCCATTCAGACGTCACAAAACAGTTCATGGATGGCACCGGAGGTGTCTAGCTGCCTTAATTACGGATACGTTAGCACGTAACATCCCAAGCACCTGATTCCGTTAATTTTTAGAAAATCGAGATATTTTGTCCGTTAATTGTTAGTAAATCGTAAAGTTTGTTTTATTTAACGGCGCCACTAGAGCACATTGATTTTTTATCTTATCATCGGCTATTGGACGTCAAATATATGGTCATTCTGACACTGTTTTTTAGAGGAAACCCGCTGTCGCCACATAGGCTACTCTTTTACGACAGGCAGCAAGGGATATTTTATTTGTGATTCCCACAGGCAGGATAGCACAAACCATGGCCTTTGTTGAACCAGTTATGGATCACTGGTCGGTGCAAGTGGTTTACACCTACCCATTGAGCCTTGCGGAGCACTCGCTCAGGGTTTGGAGTCAGTATCTGGATTAAAAATCCCATGCCTCGACTGGGATCCGAACCCAGTACCTACCAGCCTGTAGACCGATGGCCTAACCACGACGCCACCGAGGCCAGTTTCAGTAAATCGAGGCATTTTGTTTAAGTTTTCTCCCGTCGATGTCAACATTTAGTTCGCGAAACGTTAAGATTTTAAACTTTTATTAAAACATTTGATAAAAGTTTCTTTTTTTCGGTTGGTTGGGTTTGTTTGCGAGGTGGGGTGGAGGTGGGTGCGCAATACCTTGGCCTCACTGTCACACATTTTGACAACAGTATTCCGTACAACTGGTGTTATGCTTCACAACGTATTGAGGTAAAAATTCAATAAATACCATTACTGACGATTTGTGCAGCGCACTATAGTATCAAGAAAACATGCATCATCAATACAAAATAGCCTTGTAACTATATTGCGCTTTTTTAAGCCGTTCAGTATATTTATTATGATGCAAGTATATTGTAATATGAAAATTTTTATTTTGTATTCATCCTACACCATGTGATATTGTTGTAACTGTATGGACAGACAACAGAATATACGCACTACAGCATCAACAAAATATAGATGATATGAAAAAAACTAAGTAGATAAATAATGAATAAAAAATAGCTTTCTAAAAATGTTGCGTTTTTTAAGCCGTTAGATATATTAATGTGTTACAAGTATATTGCAATATGAAAAAGACATGTTTTATTGATTCTACACCAAGTAATATTGTTGTATCTGTATGGACAGAAAACAGAATATACGCACCACAGCATCAAGAAAACATGGATGTTAAAAAAAAAATGACCTTCTAAAAATGTTGCGTTTTTTAAGCCGTTAGATATATTAATGTGTTACAAGAATATTGCAATATGAAAAAGGACATGTGTTATTGATCCTGCATCATACAATCGTGTTGTAACTGTATGGACAGAAAACGGAATATTTTGTTATGTATTATTATGTTGTTTGAAACTATTAATATATAATATGCAAATTATTATACTCTTTCACTCCAGTACTCTTAATTAATTGTACTAAAAATAAAACAATGAACACACTTCCCCTCTTCTTCCCCCCCCCCCCCCCCCCAAAGTTACCAAATGTTATATTAATTCAGGTAAGCGGTATTGTGTCATTGTGTGATACTGGCTATTGTTTAGTAGTTCAAACGAATGAATTAAACAAAACAAAACAAAAACACATCAGCTATTGCGTGTCAAACTTTAATTCATTATGATCATCTATATGAAAATAGGTCCTTGAGTGTGGTGTGCGTGGTGAGGTGAGGATCGCATCATGGTGGGTTCGACTCCGCAGTCGGTCACTGTGATGGATCTCGGCTACTGTGCAGGCTTCACTTAAGGATTTCGGGCTACACAGACACATTTTAAGTTTTGATATTTATTTAAGTTTTAAAATATACTTAACTTGATATTTGTATTGTTTTGTACTCCCCCCGACAGTTGTTTACACTGTGGGTTTACATATTATACTTACCTTTTAGGACACCCAATGGCCGATGTGTATTTTTGTGCTGGGGTGTCGTTATACATGCATTCATTAACTCTTTCGTTCATTCTATATACAATTAAAATGCAATGTAAAGACTGGACGAAGTATAAATAACACAAATACTGTAGAACAATTATGTACTGCGTCATGAAAGTATAGCGAGATGCCAACAGTTGGTCAGCTTTCATATAGAAAGTATTGCGATGTCAGCTGTTGCATATATTAAAGGTAGTTTGCTATGATAGCTATTACTCAAAGATTGGAAAACATAATTAACTTACTTCAAACACTTCTGTGTTGAATTGAATGTTTGCATCCTGTGTGTGACAAAATTTATTTGTATATTTTTAATACTGAACGTAGCATAACCAATACACACACATTAATTGTGGCTAAACGGTTATACAAACGTAGAGTTAAAGGGACACACCCTAGTTACGTTTATTTGTTAACCATTACGGCGTTGTTTTTCGCTATTAAACCCCATTTTTCACAAATAAAATTGCACTTTACTTACATTTTATTATTTAGAATACACATTTCCATTCACCTGAAGTGCTTTTTGGTAATCCTGATGTTTGTAAAACCACGAAATACATTTTTTGCATTTTTTCACAAAACGTGTTGTCGAGAAAAAACCGTTAAGCAAGCGAGATCCAATCTATTTTTAATGTCACAGACGTTGGTATATCACGTGACCGTTATCTCGTGCACGGTTCGCGCAATCAACATCCGATTTGTTGTTGTTTATTTGTGAGATTTTTCTTTACAGTTCGTGAACATTTTCAGTAACAATAAAGTTCAGACAAGTAAGTGTCTCAATACAAAACGTTACAAACCCTTAAAACCAATAATTTTGCTAAGTCTTACGATATCTGGAGAGGGGATACAACCAGGACAGAACAGTTGGAACATGTCCAGGAGAGGTGAAACGAACGCACCCCAAGTCTGTGAAATTTTTACTAACTTTCAAAATTATTTCAAGCAATTGGGACATGGGGATTCCCATGGTATTTATCGATATAAAACCTGCTTTTTCACTCCATTTGATAAAAACGTGATCTAAGTGTGTTACAGGTTTGTAGATTAACCAAATTATAATTTATTTTCGCTGGATGGAACTAGGGTGTGCGGCTTTAAAAGAAAATACCAAAGGTTTGGAAGCAACAGAATTGATTATGTTAGAAAAGGTAATCTTAGACAGTTTTTTTTTTAGTTTATTTAAAAAACGCAAATGCATACCGAAATCTAATATATCTCTGGATATATATATATATATATATATATATATATATATATATATATATACACACACATACACATACACACACACACACACACATACACATACACATACACATACACACACACACACACATATATATACATGTGTATATATATATATATATATATATATATATATATATATATATATATATATATATATATATATATATATATATATATATCATTTCAAAGGTTTAAACAGCAACACAGACGTCCCTCGGAGCGCGACTACCCAATCATTGATGAAGAGATCCAGAATGTAATTAAACACTTAAAAATAAAAAAAGTCGCCTGCATATATTATCTTATTGGTTTTAAGACATGTTTGTTCCTATGTTGTCTCGACTTTTTAATGTTATATTCAACTGTGGTACATTCCCATCGAGTTGGTCTGAAGGTATCGTAATTCCTCTCTTTACGAAAGGTGATGTAAATAATATAAATAATTACAGAGGTATTACACGTGTTAGCTCATTGGAAACAAATATTCACTGCTATTTTAAATAGCACTTTACTCTGTTGGTCAGATGAATATAATATTATATCAGATGTCAAGTTTGGTTTTAAACCAGGATACGGAACAGCGGATGCTATTTTCACACTTCACACTGTTATAATGAAAATGTTGGCGAGAAAAAAAAATGTATTGTTGCTTTGTAGATTACAGAAAATCTCTACTGTACGGCAAACTGTATAATATTATGAAATTGATGTATGGCGGTTTGAAAACATATATTAAATAACAGTCTCGAGATGCTTGATGTGTTTTTTTCATACAATAGTAAATGAAATATTGATGTTACTATAGAAAAAAAGAAAGAAAATTGTTGTATTCAGAAATAGAGGGAAATTGGCTGTTAAATAAACCTGGATATATAATGGTGACGTAATTGAAGTTGATGATTTGTTCATCTACCTTGGACTAACACGGAATTTTAATGGCAGATGTATTAGAACACATTATGTAATTGCCTCACAGGGTAGAAAATATATGAATCATATTTTATGAAAATGTAATAATTTATGTCTTAATAAGGACACGAAGTTACATGTTTGTGACACTTGTGTTTTAAATTATCGATGTGAAGTGTGGAGTATTCAACCCGCTCATGATATTGAACATGTGCATATGGATTTGTGTATAAACGAATTTTGAATGCAAAAAAAAGGCACCACAAATGTAGTTGGTTTAACAGAACTACGAAGAGTGCCCTTGCACATTGTGCATAAAATCACAATAGTTAAAGATGTTTTAAAATACACTTAACTGATCAGTTTATTCAATGACATATACATTAACAGTTGACAGACATTTTTGTTTACAATATTACCGTAGAATATCAATTCCTCACTGTTATGAAACACTAATTACAAAATTTCGTGTAAAATGGTTATCTGTTCAAAAAAAAAGAAAAAAAATAAAAAAAGAACTCTGTAATCTTGGTAAATATCTCAAACAGGCAATATATCTGCGTTTTCAACACATTTGAATGTCCATCCTCCAAACACGCAATCTCTCATACATATATCTCTCATGAAAATACAATGTATTTCAGTTCATGTATCATTTTATTCTTTGAGACTATGAGCCTCAAGGTTTAAAGCAACCCCTGCGCGTGCTGTAACCTCACCGTGGTGCAGGTGTGTAACATTCTCTTTGAGAATGGCAAATACAGCACAAATTGAAGTTTAGAGTAAAATTCGGTGTCCGTAAAATTCTGTGATATTTGTATTTGTATTTTTGCACAGTTCTTTACACTGTTTTTGTTTAAACCTTGAATTTTTATATTGATGTTGATCATCACTTTATTTATTTGCATTACCATAGTTTGACACCCAATAGCCGATGTATTTTTCGTGCTGGGGTGTCGTTAAACATTCATTCATTCGTTTAAAGCAAATAACCTATACCATACTATTTAACATTAGAAACGTTTTCCGAGTGGTATATTGACACTTCAAAAATGCCCGTTGTCTTGAAAACCCTTGTAAACAAACTCATTCGTAATTGGCCGATTGTGTTCTGTATCAGACAATTGTTCAAAGACAAAGGAATAGTTGCATCCCAAGCCCAAGCTAAATATTTTGAGGGTCAGATTTCTGTAAGTGGATTACTGTTCGTATGAGTATACTAATCAAAATATGCGTTGATGCCACCTGAAAGAATGTGAAAATGGTATTATAATGATATTAAGATTGACACCGTCGATCAATTTTGTTATCTTGGTATAACTCTGAATGAAAGAAAAAGAAAGAAAGAAGTGTTTTATTTAACGACGCACTCAACACATTTTATTTACGGTGATATGGCGTCAGACATATGGTTAAGGACCACACAGATATTTTTAGAGGAAACCCGCTGTCGCCACATAGGCTACTCTTTTACGACAGGCAGCAAGGGATCTTTTATTTGCGCTTCCCACAGGCAGGATAGCACAAACCATGGCCTTTGTTGAACCAGTTATGGATCACTGGTCGGTGCAAGTGGTTTACACCTACCCATTGTGCCTTGCGGAGCACTAACTCAGGGTTTGGAATCGGTATCTGGATTAAAAATTCCATGCCGCGACTGGGATCCGAACCCAGTACCTACCAGCCTGTAGACCGATGGCCTGCCACAAAGCCACCGAGGCCGGTAAACTCTGAATGATAATAATACATGTTCTCACGTTATTAGTGTACTCACAGATCAAAGTCGTAAAAATAACTTGCTGCGACTGGGTAATTTTCTACATAATGTATGTAAAAGACGACAAACGTCCCATACTTGATTTACATGTGTTCAAATATATATTATCAACTATTACTGGTTTTATAACGTGCACGTTGTGAGCGGGGTATCTCTCTGAGCTGGGTATAGGGGTACAGAAATTTCCTAAATAATCTTTGGGTACTTATATTTTCAGTGGATAAGGGATACATTACCATGAGAGTTATGTCTGCTGTAAACGTAGTTCCAGTCCAGTGGATGCTCAGTTCACAAAGCTTTCCCTAAAACTAAAACTAAAATTACTTCTGATACTAGCTACTATATTGTCAACAGTTCATTAATGCCTGCGTGCATTAGACTCCGTTGGAAATGTGTATGTTGTTGTTTTGTGCCGATGAACCTCTGGTTCAAGGCTGAAATAAAGAACTGAATTGAATTTTAAGAAATTAACGAAGGCCGCAAAATCCAAAATGGACATCACACTTTATTTATTTGACTTACATTTGT
>NW_024535162.1:0-13137 GCF_016097555.1 Gigantopelta aegis
AACTAAATAAATGTTATAACAGTTTTAGTAAGTTGGTTTGCATTAACACTCTAAAGTCTTTAATTTAAAGACATTAGAAGGTTAGACTATTGAGTAAAGTTTATAAAGTAAACTGCTCAGTCTAAAGGACTCTATGGGACTAACTAATAAATGCTATTAAACGTTGTTTAGTAAGTTGGTTTGCATTAACACTCTAAAGTCTTTAATTAAAGAGTTTAGAAGGTTTAGACTATTGAGTGAAGTTTATAAAGTAAAGAGCTCAGTCTAAAGGACTCTATGGGACTAACTAAATCAAACTGTTATTAACAGTTAGTAAGTTGGTTTGCATTAACACTCTAAAGTCTTTAATTAAAGACTTTTAGAAGGTTTAGCTATTGAGTAAGTTTATAAAGTAAAACTGCTCATTCTAAAGGACTCTATGGGACTAACTAAATAAAACTGCTATTAACAGTTTAGTAAGTTGGTTTGCATTAAACTCTAAAGTCTTTAATTTAAAGAGTTTAGAAGGTTTAGACTATTGAGTGAAGTTTATAAAGTAAACAGCTCAGTCTAAAGGACTCTATGGGACTAACTAAATAAACTGCTATTAACAGTTTAGTAAGTTGGTTTGCATTAACACTCTAAAGTCTTTAATTTAAAGACTTTAGAAGGTTTAGACTATTGAGTAAATTTTATAAAGTAAACTGCTCAGTCTAAAGGACTCTATGGGGACTAACTAAATAAACTGCTATTAACAGTTTAGTAAGTTGGTTTGCATTAACACTAAAGTCTTTAATTTAAAGACTTTAGAAGGTTTAGACTATTGAGTGAAGTTTATAAAGTAAACAGCTCAGTCTAAAGGACTCTATGGGACTAACTAAATAAACTGCTATTAACAGTTTAGTAAGTTGGTTTGCATTAACACTCTAAAGTCTTTAAATTAAAGAGTTTAGAAGGTTTAGACTATTGAGTGAAGTTTATAAAGTAAACAGCTCAGTCTAAAGGACTCTATGGGACTAACTAAATAAACTGTTATTAACAGTTTAGTAAGTTGGTTTGCATTAACACTCTAAAGTCTTTAAATTAAAGACTTTAGAAGGTTTAGACTATTGAGTGAAGTTTATAAAGTAAACAGCTCAGTCTAAAGGACTCTATGGGACTAACTAAATAAACTGTTATTAACAGTTTAGTAAGTTGGTTTGCATTAACACTCTAAAGTCTTTAAATTAAAGACTTTAGAAGGTTTAGACTATTGAGTGAAGTTTAATAAAGTAAACAGCTCAGTCTAAAGGACTCTATGGGACTAACTAAATAAACTGTTATTAACAGTTTAGTAAGTTGGTTTGCATTAACACTCACTTTAAATTAAAGAAGTCTTTAGAATTGAAAGAGTTTAGTAAAAGCTCAGTCTAAAGGACTTAGACTATAAACTGAGTTTAGTAAGTTGGTTAAAGTCTTAAATTAAAGACTTTAGAAGGTTTAGACTATTTAGTAAAGTTAAAAACAGCTCAGTCTAAAGGACTCTATGGGACTAACTAAATAAACTGCTATTAACAGTTTAGTAAGTTGGTTTGCATTAACACTCTAAAGTCTTTAATTTAAAGACTTTAGAAGGTTTAGACTATTGAGTAAATTTTATAAAGTAAACAGCTCAGTCTAAAGGACTCTATGGGACTAACTAAATAAAATGTTATTAACAGTTTAGTAAGTTGGTTTGCATTAACACTCTAAAGTCTTTAAATTAAAGACTTTAGAAGGTTTAGACTATTGAGTGAAGTTTTATAAAGTAAACAGCTCAGTCTAAAGGACTCTATGGGACTAACTAAATAAACTGCTATTAACAGTTTAGTAAGTTGGTTTGCATTAACACTCTAAAGTCTTTAAATTAAAGACTTTAGAAGGTTTAGACTATTGAGTGAAGTTTATAAAGTAAACAGCTCAGTCTAAAGGACTCTATGGGACTAACTAAATAAACTGTTATTAATTAGTTTAGTAAGTTGGTTTGCATTAACACTCTAAAGTCTTTAATTTAAAGACTTTAGAAGGTTTAGACTATTGAGTGAAGTTTATAAAGTAAACAGCTCAGTCTAAAGGACTCTATGGGACTAACTAAATAAACTGCTATTAACAGTTTAGTAAGTTGTTTGCATTAACACTCTAAAGTCTTTAATTTAAAGACTTTAGAAGGTTTAGACTATTGAGTGAAGTTTATAAAGTAAACAGCTCAGTCTAAAGGACTCTATGGGACTAACTAAATAAACTGCTATTAACAGTTTAGTAAGTTGGTTTGCATTAACACTCTAAAGTCTTTAAATTAAAGACTTTAGAAGGTTTAGACTATTGAGTGAAGTTTATAAAGTAAACAGCTCAGTCTAAAGGACTCTATGGGACTAACTAAATAAACTGTTATTAACAGTTTAGTAAGTTGGTTTGCATTAACACTCTAAAGTCTTTAAATTAAAGACTTTAGAAGGTTTAGACTATTGAGTGAAGTTTATAAAGTAAACAGCTCAGTCTAAAGGACTCTATGGGACTAACTAAATAAACTGCTATTAACAGTTTAGTAAGTTGGTTTGCATTAACACTCTAAAGTCTTTAAATTAAAGACTTTAGAAGGTTTAGACTATTGAGTGAAGTTTATAAAGTAAAAGCTCAGTCTAAAGGACTCTATGGGACTAACTAAATAAACTGCTATTAACAGTTTAGTAAGTTGGTTTGCATTAACACTCTAAAGTCTTTAATTTAAAGACTTTAGAAAGTTTAGACTATTGAGTGAAGTTTATAAAGTAAACAGCTCAGTCTAAAGGACTCTATGGGACTAACTAAATAAACTGCTATTAACAGTTTAGTAAGTTGGTTTGCATTAACACTCTAAAGTCTTTAATTTAAAGACTTTAGAAGGTTTAGACTATTGAGTAAATTTTATAAAGTAAACTGCTCAGTCTAAAGGACTCTATGGGACTAACTAAATAAACTGCTATTAACAGTTTAGTAAGTTGGTTTTGCATTAACACTCTAAAGTCTTTAAATTAAAGAGTTAGAAGGTTTAGACTATTGAGTGAAGTTTATAAAGTAAACAGCTCAGTCTAAAGGACTCTATGAGACTAACTAAATAAACTGTTATTAACAGTTTAGTAAGTTGGTTTGCATTAACACTCTAAAGTCTTTAATTTAAAGACTTTAGAAGGTTTAGACTATTGAGTGAATTTTATAAAGTAAACTGCTCAGTCTAAAGGACTCTATGGGACTAACTAAATAAACTGTTATTAACAGTTTAGTAAGTTGGTTTGCATTAACACTCTAAAGTCTTTAATTTAAAGACTTTAGAAGGTTTAGACTATTGAGTGAAGTTTATAAAGTAAACAGCTCAGTCTAAAGGACTCTATGGGACTAACTAAATAAACTGCTATTAACAGTTTAGTAAGTTGGTTTGCATTAACACTCTAAAGTCTTTAAATTAAAGACTTTAGAAGGTTTAGAACTATTGAGTGAAGTTTATAAAGTGGTCAGTCTAAAGGACTCTATGGGACTAACTAAATAAACTGTCTATTAACAGTTTAGTAAGTTGGTTTGCATTAACACTCTAAAGTCTTTAAATTAAAGAGTTTAGAAGGTTTAGACTATTGAGTGAAGTTTATAAAGTAAACTGCTCAGTCTAAAGGACTCTATGGGACTAACTAAATAAACTGCTATTAACAGTTTAGTAAGTTGGTTTGCATTAACACTCTAAAGTCTTTAAATTAAAGACTTTAGAAGGTTTAGACTATTGAGTGAAGTTATAAAGTAAACAGCTCAGTCTAAAGGACTCTATGGGACTAACTAAATAAACTGTTATTAACAGTTTAGTAAGTTGGTTTGCATTAACACTCTAAAGTCTTTAATTTAAAGACTTTAGAAGGTTTAGACTATTGAGTAAATTTTATAAAGTAAACAGCTCAGTCTAAAGGACTCTATGGGACTAACTAAATAAACTGTTATTAACAGTTTAGTAAGTTGGTTTGCATTAACACTCTAAAGTCTTTAAATTAAAGACTTTAGAAGGTTTAGACTATTGAGTGAAGTTTATAAAGTAAAGAGCTCAGTCTAAAGGACTCTATGGGACTAACTAAATAAACTGCTATTAACAGTTTAGTAAGTTGGTTTGCATTAACACTCTAAAGTCTTTAATTTAAAGAATTTAGAAGGTTTAGACTATTGAGTGAATTTTATAAAGTAAACTGCTCATTCTAAAGGACTCTATGGGACTAACTAAATAAACTGCTATTAACAGTTTAGTAAGTTGGTTTGCATTAACACTCTAAAGTCTTTAAATTAAAGACTTTAGAAAGTTTAGACTATTGAGTGAAGTTTATAAAGTAAACTGCTCAGTCTAAAGGACTCTATGAAACTAACTAAATAAACTGCTATTAACAGTTTAGTAAGTTGGTTTGCATTAACACTTTAAAGTCTTTAATTAAAAAACTTTAGAAGGTTTAGACTATTGAGTGAAGTTTATAAAGTAAACAGCTCAGTCTAAAGGACTCTATGGGACTAACTAAATAAACTGCTATTAACAGTTTAGTAAGTTGGTTTGCATTAACACTCTAAAGTCTTTAAATTAAAGACTTTAGAAGGTTTAGACTATTGAGTGAAGTTTATAAAGTAAACAGCTCAGTCTAAAGGACTCTATGGGACTAACTAAATAAACTGCTATTAACAGTTTAGTAAGTTGGTTTGCATTAACACTCTAAAGTCTTTAATTAAAGACTTTAGAAGGTTTAGACTATTGAGTGAAGTTTATAAAGTAAACAGCTCAGTCTAAAGGACTCTATGGGACTAACTAAATAAACTGCTATTAACAGTTTAGTAAGTTGGTTTGCATTAACACTCTAAAGTCTTTAATTTAAAGACTTTAGAAGGTTTAGACTATTGAGTGAAGTTTATAAAGTAAACTGCTCAGTCTAAAGGACTCTATGGGACTAACTAAATAAACTGCTATTAACAGTTTAGTAAGTTGGTTTGCATTAACACTCTAAAGTCTTTAATTTAAAGACTTTAGAAGGTTTAGACTATTGAGTAAAGTTTATAAAGTAAACAGCTCAGTCTAAAGGACTCTATGGGACTAACTAAATAAACTGCTATTAACAGTTTAGTAAGTTGGTTTGCATTAACACTCTAAAGTCTTTAATTTAAAGACTTTAGAAGGTTTAGACTATTGAGTGAAGTTTATAAAGTAAACTGCTCAGTCTAAAGGACTCTATGGGACTAACTAAATAAACTGTTATAACAGTTTAGTAAGTTGGTTTGCATTAACACTCTAAAGTCTTTAATTTAAAGACTTTAGAAGGTTTAGACTATTGAGTAAAGTTTATAAAGTAAACTGCTCAGTCTAAAGGACTCTATGGGACTAACTAAATAAACTGCTATTAACAGTTTAGTAAGTTGGTTTGCATTAACACTCTAAAGTCTTTAAATTAAAGACTTTAGAAGGTTTAGACTATTGAGTGAAGTTTATAAAGTAAACAGCTCAGTCTAAAGGACTCTATGGGACTAACTAAATAAACTGTTATTAACAGTTTAGTAAGTTGGTTTGCATTAACACTCTAAAGTCTTTAAATTAAAGACTTTAGAAGGTTTAGACTATTGAGTGAAGTTTATAAAGTAAACAGCTCAGTCTAAAGGACTCTATGGGACTAACTAAATAAACTGTTATTAACAGTTTAGTAAGTTGGTTTGCATTAACACTCTAAAGTCTTTAATTTAAAGACTTTAGAAGGTTTAGACTATTGAGTGAAGTTTATAAAGTAAACTGCTCAGTCTAAAGGACTCTATGGGACTAACTAAATAAACTGCTATTAACAGTTTAGTAAGTTGTTTTGCATTAACACTCTAAAGTCTTTAAATTAAAGACTTTAGAAGGTTTAGACTATTGAGTGAAGTTTATAAAGTAAACAGCTCAGTCTAAAGGACTCTATGGGACTAACTAAATAAACTGCTATTAACAGTTTAGTAAGTTGGTTTGCATTAACACTCTAAAGTCTTTAATTTAAAGACTTTAGAAGGTTTAGACTATTGAGTAAAGTTTATAAAGTAAACTGCTCAGTCTAAAGGACTCTATGGGACTAACTAAATAAACTGCTATTAACAGTTTAGTAAGTTGGTTTGCATTAACGTCTCTAAAGTCTTTAATTTAAAGACTTTTTAGAAGGTTTAGACTATTGAGTGAAGTTTATAAAGTAAACTGCTCAGTCTAAAGGACTCTATGGGACTAACTAAATAAACTGCTATTAACAGTTTAGTAAGTTGGTTTGCATTAACACTCTAAAGTCTTTAATTAAAGACTTTAGAAGGTTTAGACTATTGAGTGAATTTTATAAAGTAAACTGCTCAGTCTAAAGGACTCTATGGGACTAACTAAATAAACTGCTATTAACAGTTTAGTAAGTTGGTTTGCATTAACACTCTAAAGTCTTTAATTTAAAGACTTTAGAAGGTTTAGACTATTGAGTGAAGTTTATAAAGTAAACAGCTCAGTCTAAAGGACTCTATGGGACTAACTAAATAAACTGTTATTAACAGTTTAGTAAGTTGGTTTGCATTAACACTCTAAAGTCTTTAATTTAAAGACTTTAGAAGGTTTAGACTATTGAGTGAAGTTTATAAAGTAAACTGCTCAGTCTAAAGGACTCTATGGGACTAACTAAATAAACTGCTATTAACAGTTTAGTAAGTTGGTTTGCATTAACACTCTAAAGTCTTTAAATTAAAGAGTTTAGAAGGTTTAGACTATTGAGTGAAGTTTATAAAGTAAACAGCTCAGTCTAAAGGACTCTATGGGACTAACTAATAAACTGTTATTAACAGTTTAGTAAGTTGGTTTGCATTAACACTCTAAAGTCTTTAAATTAAAGACTTTAGAAGGTTTAGACTATTGAGTGAAGTTTATAAAGTAAAGAGCTCAGTCTAAAGGACTCTATGGGACTAACTAAATAAACTTTTATTAACAGTTTAGTAAGTTGGTTTGCATTAACACTCTAAAGTCTTTAATTTAAAGACTTTAGAAGGTTTAGACTATTGAGTGAAGTTTATAAAGTAAACAGCTCAGTCTAAAGGACTCTATGGGACTAACTAAATAAACTGCTATTAACAGTTTAGTAAGTTGGTTTGCATTAACACTCTAAAGTCTTTAAATTAAAGACTTTAGAAGGTTTAGACTATTGAGTGAAGTTTATAAAGTAAACAGCTCAGTCTAAAGGACTCTATGGGACTAACTAAATAAACTGTTATTAACAGTTTAGTAAGTTGGTTTGCATTAACACTCTAAAGTCTTTAATTTAAAGACTTTAGAAGGTTTAGACTATTGAGTGAATTTTATAAAGTAAACTGCTCAGTCTAAAGGACTCTATGGGACTAACTAAATAAACTGCTATTAACAGTTTAGTAAGTTTGTTTGCATTAACACTCTAAAGTCTTTAATTTAAAGACTTTAGAAAGTTTAGACTATTGAGTAAGTTTATAAAGTAAACTGCTCAGTCTAAAGGACTTATGGGACTAACTAAATAAACTGCTATTAACATTTTAGTAAGTTGGTTTGCATTAACACTCTAAAGTCTTTAAATTAAAGATTTTAGAAGGTTTAGACTATTGAGTGATGTTTTAAAGTAAACAGCTCAGTCTAAAGGACTCTATGGGACTAAATAAATAAACTGCTATTAACAGTTTAGTAAGTTGGTTTGCATTAACACTCTAAAGTCTTAAATTAAAGAGTTTAGAAGGTTTAGACTATTGAGTGAAGTTTATAAAGTAAACAGCTCAGTCTAAAGGACTCTATGGGACTAACTAAATAAACTGTTATTAATAGTTTAGTAAGTTGGTTTGCATTAACACTCTAAAGTCTTTAATTTAAAGACTTTAGAAGGTTTAGACTATCGAGTGAAGTTTATAAAAGTAAACAGCTCAGTCTAAAGGACTCTATGGGACTAACTAAATAAACTGCTATTAACAGTTTAGTAAGTTGGTTTGCATTAACACTCTAAAGTCTTTAAATTAAAGAGTTTAGAAGGTTTAGACTATTGAGTGAAGTTTATAAAGTAAACAGCTCAGTCTAAAGGACTCTATGGGACTAACTAAATAAATTGTTATTAACAGTTTAGTAAGTTGGTTTGCATTAACACTCTAAAGTCTTTAAATTAAAGACTTTAGAAGGTTTAGACTATTGAGGAAATTTTTATAAAGTAAACTGCTCAGTCTAAAGGACTCTATGGGACTAACTAAATAAACTGCTATTAACAGTTTAGTAAGTTGGTTTGCATTAACACTCTAAAGTCTTTAATTTAAAGACTTTAGAAGGTTTAGACTATTGAGAGAAATTTTATAAAGTAAACAGCTCAGTCTAAAGGACTCTATGGGACTAACTAAATAAACTGCTATTAACAGTTTAGTAAGTTGGTTTGCATTAAACACTCTAAAGTCTTTAAATTAAAGACTTTAGAAGGTTTAGACTATTGAGTGAAGTTTATAAAGTAAACAGCTCAGTCTAAAGGACTCTATGGGACTAACTAATAAAAACTGCTATTAACAGTTTAGTAAGTTGGTTTGCATTAAACACTCTAAAGTCTTTAAATTAAAGACTTTAGAAGGTTTAGACTATTGAGTGAAGTTTATAAAGTAAACTGGCTCAGTCTAAAGGACTCTATGGGACTAACTAAATAAACTGTTATTAACAGTTTAGTAAGTTGGTTTGCATTAACACTCTAAAGTCTTTAAATTAAAGACTTTAGAAGGTTTAGACTATTGAGTGAAGTTTATAAAGTAAACAGCTCAGTCTAAAGGACTCTATGGGACTAACTAAATAAACTGCTATTAACAGTTTAGTAAGTTGGTTTGCATTAACACTCTAAAGTCTTTAAATTAAAGACTTTAGAAGGTTTAGACTATTGAGTGAAGTTTATAAAGTAAACAGCTCAGTCTAAAGGACTCTATGGGACTAACTAAATAAACTGTTATTAACAGTTTAGTAAGTTGGTTTGCATTAACACTCTAAAGTCTTTAAATTAAAGACTTTAGAAGGTTTAGACTATTGAGTGAAGTTTATAAAGTAAACTGCTCAGTCTAAAGGACTCTATGGACTAACTAAATAAACTGCTATTAACAGTTTAGTAAGTTGGTTTGCATTAACACTCTAAAGTCTTTAAATTAAAGACTTTAGAAGGTTTAGACTATTGAGTGAAGTTTATAAAGTAAACAGCTCAGTCTAAAGGACTCTATGGGACTAACTAAATAAACTGCTATTAACAGTTTAGTAAGTTGGTTTGCATTAACACTCTAAAGTCTTTAAATTAAAGACTTTAGAAGGTTTAGACTATTGAGTGAATTTTATAAAGTAAACTGCTCAGTCTAAAGGACTCTATGGGACTAACTAAATAAACTGCTATTAACAGTTTAGTAAGTTGGTTTGCATTAACACTCTAAAGTCTTTAAATTAAAGACTTTAGAAGGTTTAGACTATTGAGTGAAGTTTATAAAGTAAACAGCTCAGTCTAAAGGACTCTATGGGACTAACTAAATAAACTGTTATTAACAGTTTAGTAAGTTGGTTTGCATTAACACTCTAAAGTCTTTAATTTAAAGACTTTAGAAGGTTTAGACTATTGAGTGAAAGTTTATAAAGTAAACTGCTCAGTCTAAAGGACTCTATGGGACTAACTAAATAAACTGCTATTAACAGTTTAGTAAGTTTGTTTGCATTAACACTCTAAAGTCTTTAATTTAAAGACTTTAGAAGGTTTAGACTATTGAGTGAAGTTTATAAAGTAAACAGCTCAGTCTAAAGGACTCTATGGGACTAACTAAATAAACTGCTATTAACAGTTTAGTAAGTTGGTTTGCATTAACACTCTAAAGTCTTTAATTTAAAGACTTTAGAAGGTTTAGACTATTGAGTGAAGTTTATAAAGTAAACAGCTCAGTCTAAAGGACTCTATGGGACTAACTAAATAAACTGCTATTAACAGTTTAGTAAGTTGGTTTGCATTAACACTCTAAAGTCTTTAATTTAAAGACTTTAGAAGGTTTAGACTATTGAGTGAAGTTTTATAAAGTAAACAGCTCAGTCTAAAGGACTCTATGGGACTAACTAAATAAACTGCTATTAACAGTTTAGTAAGTTGGTTTGCATTAACACTCTAAAGTCTTTAAATTAAAGACTTTAGAAGGTTTAGACTATTGAGTAAATTTATAAAGTAAACTGCTCAGTCTAAAGGACTCTATGGGACTAACTAAATAAACTGCTATTAACAGTTTAGTAAGTTGGTTTGCATTAACACTCTAAAGTCTTTAAATTAAAGAGTTTAGAAGGTTTAGACTATTGAGTGAAGTTTATAAAGTAAACAGCTCAGTCTAAAGGACTCTATGGGACTAACTAAATAAACTGTTATTAACAGTTTAGTAAGTTGGTTTGCATTAACACTCTAAAGTCTTTAAATTAAAGACTTTAGAAGGTTTAGACTATTGAGTAAAGTTTATAAAGTAAACTGCTCAGTCTAAAGGACTCTATGGGACTAACTAAATAAACTGCTATTAACAGTTTAGTAAGTTTGTTTGCTTTAACACTCTAAAGTCTTTAAATTAAAGAGTTTAGAAGGTTTAGACTATTGAGTGAAGTTTATAAAGTAAACAGCTCAGTCTAAAGGACTCTATGGGACTAACTAAATAAACTTTTATTAACAGTTTAGTAAGTTGGTTTGCATTAACACTCTAAAGTCTTTAATTTAAAGACTTTAGAAGGTTTAGACTATTGAGTAAAGTTTATAAAGTAAACTGCTCAGTCTAAAGGACTCTATGGGACTAACTAAATAAACTGCTATTAACAGTTTAGTAAGTTGGTTTGCATTAACACTCTAAAGTCTTTAAATTAAAGACTTTAGAAGGTTTAGACTATTGAGTGAAGTTTATAAAGTAAACAGCTCAGTCTAAAGGACTCTATGAAACTAACTAAATAAAACTGCTATTAACAGTTTAGTAAGTTGGTTTGCATTAACACTCTAAAGTCTTTAATTAAAGACTTTAGAAGGTTTAGACTATTGAGAAATTTTATAAAGTAAACTGCTCAGTCTAAAGGACTCTATGGGACTAACTAAATAACTGCTATTAACAACTGCAACAGTTTAGTAAGTTGGTTTGCATTAACACTCTAAAGTCTTTAAATTAAAGAGTTTAGAAGGTTTAGACTATTGAGTGAAGTTTATAAAGTAAACAGCTCAGTCTAAAGGACTCTATGGGACTAACTAAATAAACTGCTATTAACAGTTTTAGTAAGTTGGTTTGCATTAACACTCTAAAGTCTTTAAATTAAAGAGTTTAGAAGGTTTAGACTATTGAGTGAAGTTTATAAAGTAAGGAGCTCAGTCTAAAGGACTCTATGGGACTAACTAAATAAACTGCTATTAACAGTTTAGTAAGTTGGTTTGCATTAACACTCTAAAGTCTTTAATTTTAAAGACTTTAGAAGGTTTAGACTATTGAGTGAAGTTTATAAAGTAAACAGCTCAGTCTAAAGGACTCTATGGGACTAACTAAATAAACTGCTATTAACAGTTTAGTAAGTTGGTTTGCATTAACACTCTAAAGTCTTTAATTTAAAGAGTTTAGAAGGTTTAGACTATTGAGTAAAGTTTATAAAGTAAACTGCTCAGTCTAAAGGACTCTATGGGACTAACTAAATAAACTGCTATTAACAGTTTAGTAAGTTGGTTTGCATTAACACTCTAAAGTCTTTAAATTAAAGACTTTAGAAGGTTTAGACTATTGAGTGAAGTTTATAAAGTAAACAGCTCAGTCTAAAGGACTCTATGGGACTAACTAAATAAACTTCTATTAACAGTTTAGTAAGTTGGTTTGCATTAACACTCTAAAGTCTTTAATTTAAAGACTTTAGAAGTTTAGACTATTGAGTAAATTTTATAAAGTAAACTGCTCATTCTAAAGGACTCTATGGCACTAACTAAATAAACTGCTATTAACAGTTTAGTAAGTTTGTTTGTATTAACACTCTAAAGTCTTTAAATTAAAGTGTTCAGAAGGTTTAGACTATTGAGTGAAGTTTATAAAGTAAAGAGCTCAGTCTAAAGGACTCTATGGGACTAACTAAATAAACTGTTATTAACAGTTTAGTAAGTTGTTTTGCATTAACACTCTAAAGTCTTAATTTAAAGACTTTAGAAGGTTTAGACTATTCGAGTAATTTTATAAAGTAAACTGCTCAGTCTAAAGGACTCTATGGGACTAACTAAATAAACTGCTATTAACAGTTTAGTAAGTTGGTTTGCATTAAAGTCTCTAAAGTCTTTAAATTAAAGAGTTTAGAAGGTTTACACTATTGAGTGAAGTTTATATAGTAAACAGCTCAGTCTAAAGGACTCTATGAAACTAACTAAAAAAAAACTGCTATTACAGTTTAGTAAAATTCATTGGCATTAACACTCTAAAGTCTTAAAGTTAAAGACTTTAGAAGGTTTAGACTATTGAGTACAGTAAACTGGTCAGTCTAACGGACATATGGGACTAACTAAATAAACTGCTGTTAACAGTTTAGTAAGTTGGTTGCATTACACACTCTAAAGTCTTTAAAGTAAAGAGTTTAGAAAGTTTAGACTATTGAGTCATGTTTTATAAAGTAAAAATGCTCTGTCTAAAGTACTCTATGGGACTAACTAAAAATAATCTGCTATTAACTTTTTAGTACGTTGGTTTGCATTAACACTATAAAGTCTTTAAATTAATGAGTTTAGAAGGTTTAGACTATTGAGTGATGTTTATAAAGTAAACAGCTCAGTCTAAAGGACTCTATGGGACTAACTAAATAAAACTGTTATTAACAGTTTAGTAAGTTGGTTTGCATTAACACTCTAAAGTCTCTAATTAAAAGACTTTAGAAGGTTTAGATATTGAGTAAATTCTCTAAAGTAAACTGCTCTTTCTAAGGAATCTATGGGACTAACTAAATAAACTGTATTAACAGTTTAGCAAGTTGGTTTGTATCACACACTCTAAAGTCTTTAAATTAAAGAGTTCAGAATGTTTAGACTATTGAGTCGAAGTTTATAAAGTATACATGTCAATCTAAAGGACACCATGTGACTAATAAATAAAATTAAAGAGTTTACAAGGTTTTACACTATT
>NW_024535163.1:0-11283 GCF_016097555.1 Gigantopelta aegis
GGCAATGACCGTCATACAAGTACGCACTATAGTGCTGAAAGCATTGCTATACGAGTTCCGACATCTAGTTCACCCCACCCCTGAAAATAAAATGTGTAAATGTAAAGAGAAATGTATGTATCGAATGTACGCCCTGCGTGGGCGAATTATGGGAACATTTACTTCATGCTTGGCCCAAATATTTGGTGAATAAGGGCAAAAATAAATTAGGGGGGCCGAATTTTATTGATTTTTGCCGAACGGTGTGCATTAAGTAGTCGAATAAACAAAGTTTTTTACATAATGGATAGGGACCACTCACACAGGGTCTCCTGCACTCTGTAAATATCAGAACCCTTTCTGAAAGTCAGTATATGGGGCAATGACCGCCATACAAGTGTGCAAAGCAATGTGTGTTCTGACATCTAGTTCACCCCACCCCTAAAAATAAAATGTGTGAATGTGAATAAGGGAAATGTATGTATCGTATGTCCTGCCCTGCGTCAGGCGAATTAACTTTAGTCCTTGGCCCAAATATTTGGTGAATAAGGGCAAAAATAAATGGCCCAAATATTTGGTGAATAGGGCAAATATACTCACACAGGGTCTCCTGCACTCTGTAAATATCAGAACCCTTTCTGAAAGTCAGTATATGGGGCAATGACCGCCATACAAGTACGCACTATAGTGCTGAAAGCATTGCTATGTGTGTTCTGACATCCAGTTCACCCCACCCCTAAAAATAAAATGTGTGAATGTGAAGGCAAATGTATGTATCGTATGTGTACGCCCTGCGTGGGCGAATTATGGGAACATTTACTTTAGTCCTTGGCCCAAATATTTGGTGAATAAGGGCAAAAATAAATTTTGGGGCCGAATTTTCCAAAATTGATTTTTGCCGAACGGTGTGTATTAAGTAGTCGAATAAACAAAGTTTTTGGTACATAATGGATAGGGACCACTCACACAGGGTCTCCTGCACTCTGTAAATATCAGAACCCTTTCTGAAAGTCAGTATATGGGGCAATGACCGCCATACAAGTACGCACTATAGTGCTGATAGCATTGCTATGTGTGTTCTGACATCCAGTTCACCCCACCCCTAAAAATAAAATGTGTGAATGTGAAGGCAAATGTATGTATCGTATGTACGCCCTGCGTGGGCGAATTATGGGAACATTTACTTTAGTCCTTGGCCCAAATATTTGGTGAATAAGGGCAAAAATAAATTTTGGGGCCGAATTTTCCAAAATTGATTTTTGCCGAACGGTGTGCATTAAGTAGTCGAATAAACAAAGTTTTTGGTACATAATGGATAGGGACCACTCACACAGGGTCTCCTGCACTCTGTAAATATCAGAACCCTTTCTGAAAGTCAGTATATGGGGCAATGACCGCCATACAAGTACGCACTATAGTGCTGAAAGCATTGCTATGTGTGTTCTGACATCTAGTTCACCCCACCCCTAAAAATAAAATGTGTGAATGTGACGGCAAATGTATGTATCGTATGTACGCCCTGCGTGGGCGAATTATGGGAACATTTACTTTAGTCCTTGGCCCAAATATTTGGTGAATAAGGGCAAAAATAAATTTTGGGGCCGAATTTTCCAAAATTGATTTTTGCCGAACGGTGTGTATTAAGTAGTCGAATAAACAAAGTTTTTGGTACATAATGGATAGGGACCACTCACACAGGGTCTCCTGCACTCTGTAAATATCAGAACCCTTTCTGAAAGTCAGTATATGGGGCAATGACCGCCATACAAGTACGCACTATAGTGCTGAAAGCATTGCTATGTGTGTTCTGACATCCAGTTCACCCCACCCCTAAAAATAAAATGTGTGAATGTAAAGGCAAATGTATGTATCGTATGTACGCCCTGCGTGGGCGAATTATGGGAACATTTACTTTAGTCCTTGGCCCAAATATTTGGTGAATAAGGGCAAAAATAAATTTTGGGGCCGAATTTTCCAAAATTGATTTTTGCCGAACGGTGTGCATTAAGTAGTCGAATAAACAAAGTTTTTGGTACATAATGGATAGGGACCACTCACACAGGGTCTCCTGCACTCTGTAAATATCAGAACCCTTTCTGAAAGTCAGTATATGGGGCAATGACCGTCATACAAGTACGCACTATAGTGCTGAAAGCATTGCTATACGAGTTCCGACATCTAGTTCACCCCACCCCTGAAAATAAAATGTGTGAATGTGACGGCAAGTGTATGTATCGTATGTACGCCCTGCGTGGGCGAATTATGGGAACATTTACTTTAGTCCTTGGCCCAAATATTTGGTGAATAAGGGCAAAAATAAATTTTGGGGCCGAATTTTCCAAAATTGATTTTTGCCGAACGGTGTGCATTAAGTAGTCGAATAAACAAAGTTTTTGGTACATAATGGATAGGGACCACTCACACAGGGTCTCCTGCACTCTGTAAATATCAGAACCCTTTCTGAAAGTCAGTATATGGGGCAATGACCGCCATACAAGTACGCACTATAGTGCTGAAAGCATTGCTATGTGTGTTCTGACATCTAGTTCACCCCACCCCTAAAAATAAAATGTGTGAATGTGAAGGGAAATGTATGTATCGTATGTACGCCCTGCGTGGGCGAATTATGGGAACATTTACTTTAGTCCTTGGCCCAAATATTTGGTGAATAAGGGCAAAAATAAATTTTGGGGCCGAATTTTCCAAAATTGATTTTTGCCGAACGGTGTGTATTAAGTAGTCGAATAAACAAAGTTTTTGGTACATAATGGATAGGGACCACTCACACAGGGTCTCCTGCACTCTGTAAATATCAGAACCCTTTCTGAAAGTCAGTATATGGGGCAATGACCGCCATACAAGTACGCACTATAGTGCTGAAAGCATTGCTATGTGTGTTCTGACATCCAGTTCACCCCACCCCTAAAAATAAAATGTGTGAATGTGAAGGCAAGTGTATGTATCGTATGTGCGCCCTGCGTGGGTGAATTATGGGAACATTTACTTTAGTCCTTGGCCCAAATATTTGGTGAATAAGGGCAAAAATAAATTTTGGGGCCGAATTTTCCAAAATTGATTTTTGCCGAACGGTGTGCATTAAGTAGTCGAATAAACAAAGTTTTTGGTACATAATGGATAGGGACCACTCACACAGGGTCTCCTGCACTCTTTAAATATCAGAACCCTTTCTGAAAGTCAGTATATGGGGCAATGACCGCCATACAAGTACGCACTATAGTGCTGAAAGCATTGCTATGTGTGTTCTGACATCCAGTTCACCCCACCCCTAAAAATAAAATGTGTGAATGTGAAGGGAAATGTATGTATCGTATGTACGCCCTGCGTGGGCGAATTATGGGAACATTTACTTTAGTCCTTGGCCCAAATATTTGGTGAATAAGGGCAAAAATAAATTTTGGGGCCGAATTTTCCAAAATTGATTTTTGCCGAACGGTGTGTATTAAGTAGTCGAATAAACAAAGTTTTTGGTACATAATGGATAGGGACCACTCACACAGGGTCTCCTGCACTCTGTAAATATCAGAACCCTTTCTGAAAGTCAGTATATGGGGCAATGACCGTCATACAAGTACGCACTATAGTGCTGAAAGCATTGCTATATGTGTTCCGACATCTAGTTCACCCCACCCCTGAAAATAAAATGTGTGAATGTGAAGGCAAGTGTATGTATCGTATGTACGCCCTGCGTGGGCGAATTATGGGAACATTTACTTTAGTCCTTGGCCCAAATATTTGGTGAATAAGGGCAAAAATAAATTTTGGGGCCGAATTTTCCAAAATTGATTTTTGCCGAACGGTGTGCATTAAGTAGTCGAATAAACAAAGTTTTTGGTACATAATGGATAGGGACCACTCACACAGGGTCTCCTCCACTCTATAAATATCAGAACCCTTTCGGAAAGTCAGTATATGGGGCAATGACCGCCATACAAGTACGCACTATAGTGCTGAAAGCATTGCTATATGTGTTCTGACATCTAGTTCACCCCACCCCTAAAAATAAAATGTGTAAATGTAAAGGAAAATGTATGTATCGTATGTACGCCCTGCGTGGGCGAATTATAGGAACATTTATTTTAGTCCTTGGCCCAAATATTTGGTGAATAAGGGCAAAAATAAATTTTGGGGCCGAATTTTCCAAAATTGATTTTTGCCGAACGGTGTGCATTAAGTAGTCGAATAAACAAAGTTTTTGGTACATAATGGATAGGGACCACTCACACAGGGTCTCCTGCACTCTATAAATATCAGAACCCTTTCTGAAAGTCAGTATATGGGGCAATGACCGCCATACAAGTACGCACTATAGTGCTGAAAGCATTGCTATGTGTGTTCTGACATCTAGTTCACCCCACCCCTAAAAATAAAATGTGTGAATGTGAAGGCAAATGTATGTATCGTATGTACGCCCTGCGTGGGCGAATTATGGGAACATTTACTTTAGTCCTTGGCCCAAATATTTGGTGAATAAGGGCAAAAATAAATTTTGGGGCCGAATTTTCCAAAATTGATTTTTGCCGAACGGTGTGCATTAAGTAGTCGAATAAACAAAGTTTTTGGTACATAATGGATAGGGACCACTCACACAGGGTCTCCTGCACTCTGTAAATATCAGAACCCTTTCTGAAAGTCAGTATATGGGGCAATGACCGCCATACAAGTACGCACTATAGTGCTGAAAGCATTGCTATGTGTGTTCTGACATCCAGTTCACCCCACCCCTAAAAATAAAATGTGTGAATGTGAAGGGAAATGTATGTATCGTATGTACGCCCTGCGTGGGCGAATTATAGGAACATTTACTTTAGTCCTTGGCCCAAATATTTGGTGAATAAGGGCAAAAATAAATTTTGGGGCCGAATTTTCCAAAATTGATTTTTGCCGAACGGTGTGCATTAAGTAGTCGAATAAACAAAGTTTTTGGTACATAATGGATAGGGACCACTCACACAGGGTCTCCTGCACTCTGTAAATATCAGAACCCTTTCTGAAAGTCAGTATATGGGGCAATGACCGCCATACAAGTACGCACTATAGTGCTGAAAGCATTGCTATGTGTGTTCTGACATCCAGTTCACCCCACCCCTAAAAATAAAATGTGTGAATGTGAAGGCAAATGTATGTATCGTATGTACGCCCTGCGTGGGCGAATTATAGGAACATTTACTTTAGTCCTTGGCCCAAATATTTGGTGAATAAGGGCAAAAATAAATTTTGGGGCCGAATTTTCCAAAATTGATTTTTGCCGAACGGTGTGCATTAAGTAGTCGAATAAACAAAGTTTTTGGTACATAATGGATAGGGACCACTCACACAGGGTCTCCTGCACTCTGTAAATATCAGAACCCTTTCTGAAAGTCAGTATATGGGGCAATGACCGCCATACAAGTACGCACTATAGTGCTGAAAGCATTGCTATGTGTGTTCTGACATCCAGTTCACCCCACCCCTAAAAATAAAATGTGTGAATGTGAAGGGAAATGTATGTATCGTATGTACGCCCTGCGTGGGCGAATTATGGGAACATTTACTTTAGTCCTTGGCCCAAATATTTGGTGAATAAGGGCAAAAATAAATTTGGGGGCCGAATTTTCCAAAATTGATTTTTGCCGAACGGTGTGCATTAAGTAGTCGAATAAACAAAGTTTTTGGTACATAATGGATAGGGACCACTCACACAGGGTCTCCTGCACTCTGTAAATATCAGAACCCTTTCTGAAAGTCAGTATATGGGGCAATGACCGCCATACAAGTACGCACTATAGTGCTGAAAGCATTGCTATGTGTGTTCTGACATCTAGTTCACCCCACCCCTGAAAATAAAATGTGTGAATGTGACGGCAAGTGTATGTATCGTATGTAAGCCCTGCGTGGGCGAATTATGGGAACATTTACTTTAGTCCTTGGCCCAAATATTTGGTGAATAAGGGCAAAAATAAATTTTGGGGCCGAATTTTCCAAAATTGATTTTTGCCGAACGGTGTGTATTAAGTAGTCGAATAAACAAAGTTTTTGGTACATAATGGATAGGGACCACTCACACAGGGTCTCCTGCACTCTGTAAATATCAGAACCCTTTCTGAAAGTCAGTATATGGGGCAATGACCGCCATACAAGTACGCACTATACTGCTGAAAGCATTGCTATGTGTGTTCTGACATCCAGTTCACCCCACCCCTAAAAATAAAATGTGTAAATGTAAAGGGAAATGTATGTATCGAATGTACGCCCTGCGTGGGCGAATTATGGGAACATTTACTTTAGTCCTTGGCCCAAATATTTGGTGAATAAGGGGGAAAATAAATTTTGGGGCCGAATTTTCCAAAATTGATTTTTGCCGAACGGTGTGCATTAAGTAGTCGAATAAACAAAGTTTTTGGTACATAATGGATAGGGACCACTCACACAGGGTCTCCTGCACTCTGTAAATATCAGAACCCTTTCTGAAAGTCAGTATATGGGGCAATGACCGTCATACAAGTACGCACTATAGTGCTGAAAGCATTGCTATACGAGTTCCGACATCTAGTTCACCCCACCCCTGAAAATAAAATGTGTGAATGTGACGGCAAGTGTATGTATCGTATGTACGCCCTGCGTGGGCGAATTATAGGGACATTTACTTTAGTCCTTGGCCCAAATATTTGGTGAATAAGGGCAAAAATAAAATTTGGGGCCGAATTTTCCAAAATTGATTTTTGCCGAACGGTGTGCATTAAGTAGTCGAATAAACAAAGTTTTTGGTACATAATGGATAGGGACCACTCACACAGGGTCTCCTGCACTCTATAAATATCAGAACCCTTTCTGAAAGTCAGTATATGGGGCAATGACCGTCATACAAGTACGCACTATAGTGCTGAAAGCATTGCTATACGTGTTCCGACATCTAGTTCACCCCACCCCTGAAAATAAAATGTGTAAATGTAAAAGGAAATGTATGTATCGAATGTACGCCCTGCGTGGGCGAATTATGGGAACATTTACTTTAGTCCTTGGCCCAAATATTTGGTGAATAAGGGCAAAAATAAAATTAGGGGGGCCGAATTTTCCAAAATTGATTTTTGCCGAACGGTGTGCATTAAGTAGTCGAATAAACAAAGTTTTTGGTACATAATGGATAGGGACCACTCACACAGGGTCTCCTGCACTCTGTAAATATCAGAACCCTTTCTGAAAGTCAGTATATGGGGCAATGACCGCCATACAAGTACGCACTATAGTGCTGAAAGCATTGCTATGTGTGTTCTGACATCTAGTTCACCCCACCCCTAAAAATAAAATGTGTGAATGTGAAGGGAAATGTATGTATCGTATGTACGCCCTGCGTGGGCGAATTATGGGAACATTTACTTTAGTCCTTGGCCCAAATATTTGGTGAATAAGGGCAAAAATAAATTTTGGGGCCGAATTTTCCAAAATTGATTTTTGCCGAACGGTGTGTATTAAGTAGTCGAATAAACAAAGTTTTTGGTACATAATGGATAGGGACCACTCACACAGGGTCTCCTGCACTCTGTAAATATCAGAACCCTTTCTGAAAGTCAGTATATGGGGCAATGACCGCCATACAAGTACGCACTATAGTGCTGAAAGCATTGCTATGTGTGTTCTGACATCCAGTTCACCCCACCCCTAAAAATAAAATGTGTGAATGTGAAGGCAAATGTATGTATCGTATGTACGCCCTGCGTGGGCGAATTATGGGAACATTTACTTTAGTCCTTGGCCCAAATATTTGGTGAATAAGGGCAAAAATAAATTTTGGGGCCGAATTTTCCAAAATTGATTTTTGCCGAACGGTGTGCATTAAGTAGTCGAATAAACAAAGTTTTTGGTACATAATGGATAGGGACCACTCACACAGGGTCTCCTGCACTCTGTAAATATCAGAACCCTTTCTGAAAGTCAGTATATGGGGCAATGACCGCCATACAAGTACGCACTATAGTGCTGAAAGCATTGCTATGTGTGTTCTGACATCTAGTTCACCCCACCCCTAAAAATAAAATGTGTGAATGTGAAGGCAAATGTATGTATCGTATGTACGCCCTGCGTGGGCGAATTATGGGAACACATTTACTTTAGTCCTTGGCCCAAATATTTGGTGAATAAGGGCAAAAAAATTTTGGGGCCGAATTTTCCAAAATTGATTTTTGCCGAACGGTGTGTATTAAGTAGTCGAATAAACAAAGTTTTTGGTACATAATGGATAGGGACCACTCACACAGGGTCTCCTGCACTCTGTAAATATCAGAACCCTTTCTGAAAGTCAGTATATGGGGCAATGACCGCCATACAAGTACGCACTATAGTGCTGAAAGCATTGCTATGTGTGTTCTGACATCCAGTTCACCCCACCCCTAAAAATAAAATGTGTGAATGTGAAGGGAAATGTATGTATCGTATGTACGCCCTGCGTGGGCGAATTATGGGAACATTTACTTTAGTCCTTGGCCCAAATATTTGGTGAATAAGGGCAAAAATAAATTTTGGGGCCGAATTTTCCAAAATTGATTTTTGCCGAACGGTGTGCATTAAGTAGTCGAATAAACAAAGTTTTTGGTACATAATGGATAGGGACCACTCACACAGGGTCTCCTGCACTCTGTAAATATCAGAACCCTTTCTGAAAGTCAGTATATGGGGCAATGACCGCCATACAAGTACGCACTATAGTGCTGAAAGCATTGCTATGTGTGTTCTGACATCTAGTTCACCCCACCCCTAAAAATAAAATGTGTGAATGTGAAGGGAAATGTATGTATCGTATGTACGCCCTGCGTGGGCGAATTATGGGAACATTTACTTTAGTCCTTGGCCCAAATATTTGGTGAATAAGGGCAAAAATAAATTTTGGGGCCGAATTTTCCAAAATTGATTTTTGCCGAACGGTGTGTATTAAGTAGTCGAATAAACAAAGTTTTTGGTACATAATGGATAGGGACCACTCACACAGGGTCTCCTGCACTCTGTAAATATCAGAACCCTTTCTGAAAGTCAGTATATGGGGCAATGACCGCCATACAAGTACGCACTATAGTGCTGAAAGCATTGCTATGTGTGTTCTGACATCCAGTTCACCCCACCCCTAAAAATAAAATGTGTGAATGTGAAGGCAAATGTATGTATCGTATGTACGCCCTGCGTGGGCGAATTATGGGAACATTTACTTTAGTCCTTGGCCCAAATATTTGGTGAATAAGGGCAAAAATAAATTTTGGGGCCGAATTTTCCAAAATTGATTTTTGCCGAACGGTGTGCATTAAGTAGTCGAATAAACAAAGTTTTTGGTACATAATGGATAGGGACCACTCACACAGGGTCTCCTGCACTCTGTAAATATCAGAACCCTTTCTGAAAGTCAGTATATGGGGCAATGACCGCCATACAAGTACGCACTATAGTGCTGAAAGCATTGCTATGTGTGTTCTGACATCCAGTTCACCCCACCCCTAAAAATAAAATGTGTGAATGTGAAGGGAAATGTATGTATCGTATGTACGCCCTGCGTGGGCGAATTATGGGAACATTTACTTTAGTCCTTGGCCCAAATATTTGGTGAATAAAAAAAAAATAAATTTGGGGCCGAATTTTCCAAAATTGATTTTTGCCGAACGGTGTGCATTAAGTAGTCGAATAAACAAAGTTTTTGGTACATAATGGATAGGGACCACTCACACAGGGTCTCCTGCACTCTGTAAATATCAGAACCCTTTCTGAAAGTCAGTATATGGGGCAATGACCGCCATACAAGTACGCACTATAGTGCTGAAAGCATTGCTATGAGTGTTCTGACATCCAGTTCACCCCACCCCTAAAAATAAAATGTGTAAATGTGAAAGCAAGTGTATGTATCGTATGTACGCCCTGCGTGGGCGAATTATGGGAACATTTACTTTAGTCCTTGGCCCAAATATTTGGTGAATAAGGGCAAAAATAAATTTTGGGGCCGAATTTTCCAAAATTGATTTTTGCCGAACGGTGTGTATTAAGTAGTCGAATAAACAAAGTTTTTGGTACATAATGGATAGGGACCACTCACACAGGGTCTCCTGCACTCTATAAATATCAGAACCCTTTCTGAAAGTCAGTATATGGGGCAATGACCGCTATACATGTACGCACTATAGTGCTGAAAGCATTGTTACGTGTCTTCTGACATCCAGTTCACCCCACCCCTAAAAATAAAATGTGTGAATGTAAACGCAAATGTATGTATCGTATGTACGCCCTGCGTGGGCGAATTATGGGAACATTTACTTTAGTCCTTGGCCCAAATATTTGGTGAATAAGGGCAAAAATAAATTTTGGGGCCGAATTTTCCAAAATTGATTTTTGCCGAACGGTGTGCATTAAGTAGTCGAATAAACAAAGTTTTTGGTACATAATGGATAGGGACCACTCACACAGGGTCTCCTGCACTCTGTAAATATCAGAACCCTTTCTGAAAGTCAGTATATGGGGCAATGACCGTCATACAAGTACGCACTATAGTGCTGAAAGCATTGCTATACGTGTGTTCCGACATCTAGTTCACCCCACCCCTGAAAATAAAATGTGTGAATGTGACGGGAAAAATGTATGTATCGTATGTACGCCCTGCGTGGGCGAATTATGGGAACATTTACTTTAGTCCTTGGCCCAAATATTTGGTGAATAAGGGCAAAAATAAATTTTGGGGCCGAATTTTCCAAAATTGATTTTTGCCGAACGGTGTGCATTAAGTAGTCGAATAAACAAAGTTTTTGGTACATAATGGATAGGGACCACTCACACAGGGTCTCCTGCACTCTGTAAATATCAGAACCCTTTCTGAAAGTCAGTATATGGGGCAATGACCGCCATACAAGTACGCACTATAGTGCTGAAAGCATTGCTATATGTGTTCTGACATCTAGTTCACCTCACCTCTAAAAATAAAATGTGTAAATGTAAAAGGAAATGTATGTATCGTATGTACGCCCTGCGTGGGCGAATTATAGGAACATTTATTTCAGTCCTTGGCCCAAATATTTGGTGAATAAGGGCAAAAATAAATTTTGGGGCCGAATTTTCCAAAATTGATTTTTGCCGAACAGTGTGTATTAAGTAGTCGAATAAACAAAGTTTTTGGTACATAATGGATAGGGACCACTCACACAGGGTCTCCTCCACTCTATAAATATCAGAACCCTTTCGGAAAGTCAGTATATGGGGCAATGACCGCCATACAAGTACGCACTATACTGCTGAAAGCATTGCTATGTGTGTTCTGACATCCAGTTCACCCCACCCCTAAAA